>NC_041380.1:437556503-437605022 GCF_002162155.2 Triticum dicoccoides
CATTTACATTTTCTTCTTTTATCGTTCAAAGAATAGGTACATGAACTAGGCTTCAAATTCTTGAACACATCGTTTATTTGCACGAGGTGTACCCAACTGTGATTAGTTACGTTGTACATTGTTCTTGTTGTGTGCCTTCACTGTCTGGTTTCTAGTTTGTTTGGACATTTCTCTTTCAGCTTTATTCTTTTTTATTCTGTCTCTTTTTTAGTTTGTATTTGCTTAAATTCCCACACACAAAATTCAAATTGTGAACTTTTTAAAATGTTCAAATGTTTTTTTAATTCATGGAGATTTTCTTAATTTCACAAAATTTTCCAAATGTGTCAACTTTTTTCAAATTGTTAAACCTTTTTGTCAAATTTCTGCACTTCTTCAAATCGATGAGCGTTTTCAATTTCGCCTACATTTTCGAAATTCAAGAACTTTATTTGTCAAATTGATGGACTTCTTTCAATTTCGTGAATATTTTAGTCAAATTAGAGATATGTTTTTCAAACTGATGTACTTTTTTCAACTCGTGAACTTTTCTTAATCCATGAACATTTTTTCCAATTTAAAAAACCAGTAACTGCCATTTTCAGTAAACAAAACATCCGCAGAAGATAAAACCGAGAAAACACAGTGAGTAAACTGGTTCTTAAATTCAGGGACTTTTCTCAAATACAATTCTTTTCAAAATTCATGAAACTTTTTCAGTTTTGGGAACTTTTTCTTAAATTCATCAACTTTCTTCAAATTCATTTTTTAATTCATGTACTTTTGTCAAATTTGAGAAATTTTTCTTAAATTTTTTAAATTTCTTCAAACTCGATTATTTTTCAAATTTCAGAACTTTATAAAAAAATTGAACTTTTTAAATTTTGTGATTTTTTCTTACATTCGTAAACTTTTTGTTAAATTCATTTCTTTCCAAATTCTTGTACTTTTTCATAAACTGGTGAACTTTTACCAAATTCACGAAAAAAATCTCAAAGCTGTGAACTTTTTTATTTAATTCATGTCCTTGTAGCAAATTTATTTTTTTCAAATTCGCGAACATTCTGTAAAACTATTGAACTCTTTTAAATTCATGAACCTTTTCAAATTTGGGATTTTCCCCCCAAATTAATGAACAAATTTTCACAGTAACTAATAATTTTAAAATTTGTAAAAATGACCTGAAATTTTCAAAGATTTCTAAAATTCAGGAAGTTTTCAAGTTTGGAAACATTTTTAAATTTTTGTGAAACAATTTCAGTATCACGAACTTTTCCAAATTTGGGAACAATTTTCTAATTATGAACTTTTCAACTTTGCAAACTTTGTATTTCGAATTCATGATTTTTTTTTTGCAAATTTGCCAACTTTGTGAAATTGTTAAACATGTTTCAAATTTACCTTTGTAAATCAAAATCTTTTTTCCAAATTAATGAACTTTTTAAATTAATAGAAAAACAGTAGCCGGTTTTATTAGACAACAGCTGTTTATTCACAGCACGGGCTTAAAATGCAAAGGAAAAAAAGGGTAGCAAGCATCCCGTCGTGGTGAACGGTTGGTCGCTCAATGTCTAGGAAGAGCGATGGAGGAAACAGTAGCGCTCGAGCGAGTTATGGGCCACAGGCCGTTAGGGGGCACGCGTGAGCGCCAGTTAGTCTTCGGGGCGCTTAATGCGCCAACGAGGAGCTCCCCTCGTGGAGCACGTATTGACTTTTTAGAGAAAAGGCCAAGGCCCGACTTTATAGATAAAGCCACCAGGCAGCGTCACGGATACCACAGGTTCACAGGAAATCATAACCACACGGAGGAGTTTAAGAGAAACCTAAGCAAGCATGATACAGGCAACTGCCATACACAACGCGCAGGCCGGGGAGGAGAAAGACCAAATGTCCGCAAACGACAGCACCAAATTATACGGCAGGGTTCGTCCTGGATATCTGAGAAGCCGAAGCCCGAATTTTGTTGATGAGCAGGTCCAGGGCGTCCCGATCAGGCTCCTTAGTCAATGATCTCCACTGCTGCAAGAATATACATGATTTGAATAGAACATCAGCAGGTTTAGATGGGAAGGTAAGCTCGATAGTAAATTTGTTTCTAATATTCCATAAGGCACAGCATAAGGCTCCCAAGCCAACCCAAAATACCCTCTTGGTGACCCCGACCAAAGTTTTAGCTAGAGTTCTAATATCAGAAAAAGAGGAGGGATTCCAAGAAACCCGAAGCCAAGATCTGATGCAAGACCAAACTAATTTGGCAAGTACACAGTTGAAAAAGATGTGGTCGGAATTTTCCAAGGCCCCACATAGGTTACAGAATTCAGAGCCCGGCCCATTGCGTTTTTTTATCTGATCAGCAGTAGGGAGGCGACCACGAAAGGCCTGCCAGAGAAAAATCTTAATTTTCGGAGGAACCCTTGATTTCCAGACACAAGAGAATCTAGCCGAGGGGGTACCACCAATGAGTCTAGAATACAATGACTTAACAGAAAATTTACCAGAGGCCGAAAGTGGCCAAAACACCGAGTCAGCCGACTCCGAGAGCACGGGGAAGAGGGCAGAGAGGCTTTGCCAATCTTCCAACTCTTCAGGAGACAGAGCCCGACGGAAAGCCAAATCCCAATTATTAGCAGCCAGCTCCGCGATGGAGATCTGCGGATTGGGACAATAAGAAAACAGAATCGGAGAGCTCACGGCAAGTGGGGCATCCCCAGACCACCAATCCAACCAAAAACGAACAGCGGACCCATTCCCCACTGAAAACTTGACAAGCTCCAAAAAAATCGGCCTAACTTTAACAAGAGCTTTCCAGAACTGAGAACCACGCCGCGCGGGAGCAAACATAGGATCGGAGTGGGGAAAATATTTGGCCTTAAGAATCGAAAACCACAGCGACCCGGCCCCCACAGTCATAATTTTCCACCACCACTTGATGAGCAAACACATGTTCATCACCCGAGTGTTAATAATGCCTAACCCCCCAAGGTTTTTAGGCCTACACATCAGTTGCCACTTAACCAGCCTATATTTTCTTTTGTTATCAGCTGAATTCCAGTAGAAGCCACCCCTATGTTTGTCGAAGCCAGAATGCACGCCATTCGTGAGAAGATAGAAGCCCATAAGAAACATAGGGAGAGAAGACAGGCAAGAATTGATTAAAGCCACTTTGCCTGCATTGGTATTATATCTACCCCTCCACGGGAGCACCCTGTTTCCTACTTTAGCAACCACCGGAGCGAAGTCCTTCGCATGAAGGATACCAGGAGAGATAGGAAGTCCTAAATACTTGAAAGGGAAAGAACCTAAAGCGCAATTAAGGAGCCTGGCAACCCGCAAGGCTTCCGCCCCGTCCATACCCGTCACCAGTACCTCACTCTTGGCGAAATTGATCTTCAGACCCGAAACAGCTTCGAAACACAGCAAGATGAATTTAAGATTGGCAATACAGGCATTATCCAACTCCACCAATATGATTGTATCATCAGCGTATTGCAGATGGGAGACACCTTCCGGCAGAAGATGGGAGATCACGGGGGTAATGTGCCCACAACGGGCCGCCTTGGAGAGCATGCAAGAGAAGGCGTCGGCCACAAAGTTAAAGAGAGCCGGGGAGGCTGGATCCCCTTGGCGAAGGCCCCTGCCATTCGCAAAGAAGTTACTAATAATGCCATTCACAGCAACAGCAGTATGGCCACCCGAGACCAACTGCATGATACGATGGACATAAGCACCGTCGAACCCTTTGGCAAGAAGGACCTGCTTGAGGAAAGGCCAACTGACCGAGTCATACGCTTTTTCAAAGTCTAACTTAAGAATAACCGCTTTAGCTTTCCGCGCGTGAAGATCGTGAACAATCTCATGAAGGGAAAGAATGCCATCTAGAATGAATCGCCCTTTGATAAAAGCAGATTGAAAGGGGCTAATAACTCTATGCGCAACCGGGGACAGCCGATTCGCAAAGCCTTTGGAAGGGAATTTGGCAAAGTTGTTAATCAACGCTATAGGCCGAAATTGGGAAATAACATCAGCACCCTTGACCTTCGGAATCAGGGATATTACAGCGTAATTCAGACGAGAGATATCGACAGTCCCAAGACAGAAACCCTGAATAACGCTACACACCAACTGTTTCAACTGGGGCCAAAATCTCCGAAAGAAAGGAATGGAAAAGCCATCTGGCCCAGATGCTGCATTGGGGTTAGCAGAATTAACCACGTCCCAGATTTCCTGATCAGAGAGCGGGATCATCAAGGAGGCATTCTCCTCGGGGGAAATTTTAAGACCAGAACTTCAAAGGTGGGGGGAAATGGACAAGCCCGATTGGGGTTTAGCCCCTAACAAAGACGAGAAGAAATCCACTACATGAGCTAGAATCACCGACTGATCAGAGGAGCGTAGACCATTAATCATCAAACTGTTAATGTCACAGCGCCTACGCCTACCGTTCGCAATCGCAAAAAAAAAAATGCAATAGGAGCGTCCCCTTTGAGTGTCCAATTAAGAGAGCACGTATTGACTATTGAGTCCTATTCTGCATTGCGTTCGAACAGCAGCTCTGATGATGCAGATCTGAAGGCAGAGGCATGACACAAGAGCGGCGAGAGAGCAGGACGAGGCACAGGGTAGCTGCAGCAATGTAGGAGCCAATGGAAGACTAATTTAAGACTGAAATTTCCTGTAATTTTCACTTAATCCATATCCTTTGGATAAAATACTTGGAAGTGTGAGGATATGCTGAGTCAAACATGAGTGATGACGTTATATTGGTATAGACACAGATAAAGATACGGCGTATCCAAAGAATTTGCAAATATTACTCTGTAAAAATGAAGGTGGACGATTTCACCTTCACAAAAGGTTAAAAATGCATACTATCTTTTCGCCATGATGGGAATTGCTTAAGGAAGGCTCCGAGGCATATAAGGTTTCTTCGCTTTATGCTGGCACTGTTGATTTGTTCGTTTCCTGTGTTCTTATGGCTATGGAGGCGTGATGGATCCCAACTCTTACCGTTAGGAGGGCTCATGCTTCATTTTTAGGTGTTTTTTTTATCTGTTTAGGGTTTGAGTACTATTCAGAAAGGTAAGGCGACGACGACTTCCTGAAGATAGAATAAGATTCTTCCCACCTAGTCCCCGTCCTAGCGGTGCGTTTTGCATCCTCGGAGGACGTGTGGAGGTGTGTCTTCGACGGATCCCGCGGGATTCGGTCGGTGTTAGTCTTTTGGTGGATTTGCATGGATCCGGTCCTCGTTTATATTCATGTCTTCACAGGTTGGGTCCTTCCGATCTACACTTCTCTTTTATGAGCGGCGGTTGTTGTTCGCTGATCTTTCGGGGTCTTAACCCAATGACTTTTAGACTATCTACTAAAATAAAATTTGCTTGGTTCCGGTGATGGAGGGATGATGATAGCAGCGTGCCTTCGCTCGCTCTAGTGCTTGTAATCATCGTTAAGTGGTCTGCGGATATGTATGTAATTTTTGTTATTTTTTAAACACAGTACATACTGAGGCACTCATATATACGCACGTACCCCTTATTTTTATGAGCATCTTTTGTGTTCTTTGCACTGTCATAATGTATGATGGATAGATAGAAAGTTTTTTTTGAGGGGTATATAGATGGAAAGTTTTTTTTGAAAAAAAAACTGCTAAGCAAACAAGAATCATACACTGAGATGCCGAAGCAATGCTCCGCCCGAAATGGAGGATCAGAATTGTCGCGTCACACACAAAACATGCAAGCAAAACAAAACAAAAAACAGATGCAGTTACATTATGAGTCCAGAAAGCAACAAAACCATGCACACATTCTGTATGTCCCTGTTTCCAAGGAGATCCACATCGCACTGCATCTTTGGTGGGATCATGCATGGATGCCAGTCATGTAGGAATACAGAGTGGCCAAACTAGAACACAGTTTGAGAAATGTATATAAGCACCGCTTGCGCCAAATATTTTTCATGCCCATACTTGCATGCTCTCGTAGATCGGTAGATGACATGGCTCACCTGACGGCACTACTCCTCGCGTCCGTTCTCGTCTTCGTCTTGAGCGCGACACCCACGCTGAGCATTATCACTGGCGGAGGCGGTGCGACAGCGAGGCAGAGTACCAGCCTCAACCATGGAGCCGCTCGAACTTACGTAGTGCTCGTCGAGCCTCCGGCGCACGCGCACCACGCCGACGAAGCCGCGCACCGGAGATGGCACAAGTCGTTCCTGCGGCCGGGGTCGCGCCCTGGCAGGACGGCCGGCGGCGACGCACCGACCATTCGCCACTCGTACACGGGCGTGTTTTCCGGCTTCGCCGCAAAGCTGACGGAGGACGAGCTCGCAGCGGTGTCCAGGAAGCGCGGGTTCGTGCGCGCCTTCCCGGAGCGGAGGGTGCCGCTGATGACGACGCGCACGCCGGGGTTCCTCGGCCTGGACGCCAAGCGAGGCGTCTGGAACGCCACAAACTACGGCGAGGGCGTCATCGTCGGGTTGCTCGACACCGGCATCGCCGCCTCGCACCCTTCGTTTGGAGACGAGGGCATGCCGCCGCCGCCTGCCAGGTGGAAGGGCAAGTGCCAGGCCCCCGTGCGTTGCAACAACAAGCTCGTCGGCCTGGTGTCGCTCATGGGCGGCAACGACACCACCGACGCCGTCGGGCACGGGACGCACACGGCAGGCACCGCGGCGGGCCACTTCGTGGACGGCGTCTCGGCGTTCGGCCTCGGCAGGGGCACCGCCGCCGGGATCGCGCCGGGCGCGCACCTGGCCATGTACAAGGTATGCGACGGCGAAGGATGCTTCGAGTCCGACATACTGGCCGGGATGGACGCGGCGGTGAAGGACGGCGTGGACGTGCTGTCGCTCTCCCTCGGCGGCCCCTCCATACCATTGGACAAGGACCTGATCGCGATCGGCGCGTTCGGGGTGATGTCCAAGGGCGTCCTCGTGGTGTGCGCCGGCGGTAACAGCGGCCCGACGCCCTCCACGCTGTCAAACGAGGCGCCGTGGATATTGACCGTGGGGGCCGGGTCGGTGGACCGGAGCTACCGAGCCACCGTGCGGCTCGGCGACGGGGAGGCGTTCGACGGCGAGTCGCTGACGCAGGACAAGCGCTTCAGCGCCAAGGCGTACCCGCTCTACTACCCTCAGGGCACCAGCTACTGCGACTACTTCGACGGCGTCAACATCACCGGCAAGGTGGTCGTGTGCGACACCGAGACGCCGTTGCCTCCGCTGAACTCGATCCAGGCGGTCCAGGCGGCAGGCGGCGCCGGAGTGGTGTTCATCAACGAAGCCGACTTCGGGTACACCATCGTGGTAGAGAAGTATTATAACCTCCCAATGTCACAGGTGACCGCGACCGACGGCGCCAAGATCATGGGCTACGCCAGGGTGGGCTCGACGGCGGCCGCCCACACCGCAACGATACTGTTCAACAGCTCGATTGTTCACGTGAAGCCGGCGCCCATCGTCGCGGCCTTCTCGTCCCGCGGGCCGAACGCGGCCAGCCCCGGCGTGCTCAAGCCCGACATCATGGCGCCGGGGCTCAACATCCTCGCCGCGTGGCCGTCGATGGTGCCTATCGGTGGCACGGAGTCGTACAGCTACAACGTTGCCTCCGGCACGTCCATGGCCGCGCCGCACGTCACCGGCATCGTGGCGCTCGTGAAGAAGGCGCACCCGGAGTGGTCGCCGTCGGCGGTCAAGTCGGCCATCATGACCACGTCCAGCACCGCCGACAACGCGGGGCACCCCATCATGGACGAAGAGCACCGGAAGGCGAGCTTCTACTCGATCGGCGCCGGCCACGTGGACGCGGCGAAGGTCGTGGACCCGGGCCTGGTCTACGACCTCGACGTCGGCGACTACAGCGCCTACATCTGCGGGCTGCTCGGTGAGCCGGCCATGAAGACTATTACGGGCAACAGCAGCTTGACGTGCGCGGCGGTGGGGTCCATACCAGAGGCGCAGCTGAACTACCCGGCGATACTGGTGCCACTCTCCGAGAAGCCGTTCAAGGCGAAGCGGACGGTGACAAACGTGGGGCCGGCGATGTCGACGTACACCGCTCACCTGGACGTGCCCGGGTGGCTCAAGGTGAAGGTGGAGCCAGAGGCGCTGGAGTTCACGTCGGCGATGGAGAAGAAGACATTCACGGTGACCGTGAGCAGCAGGGGAGGCGACGCCGACGCCGGGCAGCTGGCAGAGGGGAGCCTACGCTGGGTGTCTGAAGATCACGTGGTGCGGAGCCCGATCATCGCGGACGCCAGGGTTGTCCCGACATGATTCTGTCAGGCGTTCGTTGTACTCAGCCAGCCTGGTTAGCATAAGCACAAGTATCCATACAGTTCACAACATGGAGACATTATCGTTCTTCCCAACTAGCACTACTCCTTGAGGTCCCGATTGCAAACATGCAATCACACAAATAGGGCACTTATCAAAGGAGGTCACTGAGATAACCTTGTATCTTTACTGTATCAAATATCACTACTCAAAATCCTCAAGTTGCCAGCACAATCAAGCTTCTGTCTGAGAGATACTCCCTCCGTCCCAAAATAAGTGACTCAAGTTTGTACTAACTTTGTACTAAAACTAGTACAAAGTTGAGTCACTTATTTTAGAACGGAGGGAGTACATTGCAAACTGAGAGCACCACTTCTTTTGTCGAAATCGCAAGGAACACTTGTCACTTGCTGTGCCTCCATGGGTGCTCTGCTTGGGCAAGATTTGAACACCAAAACTCGGACTGGAAGGTCAATGATGTGTTACTGTTACAAAATGACCAGACAATGAGAAAATCAGCAACACATGTTGCACATTGAGATGGCATGTGTAGTGCAGTTTAGATCGTTTCCCAACAAAAGATTTAATAAATACACGAAAGGGAAATCCAGGCACCGAGAGGACATGTCTGGTGCAGTCGTGCAAGTTAACAATGCACACACGAAAATAAATTTCCAAATGATTTTTTGGAAGCTTCACAAGAGATATCCAGGAATCTGAAGATAATTACATTGCTGACGGGATAAGGTAAAAGTGGCATATACTCCCTCCGTTCCAACAACAAAGTTTTAGGCAATGGGGAGTGGAAGTCATAAAAAATCTATGGCCAAAGTCAATAAAATGGTTTCCTGGAAATAAAATGTAAAAAATGGACGGTTTAACAATAATTTTCTATTTTCTCAAAAAAAAACAATAATTTTCTAATAAGATGCTCAAACAAGCCAATCAGCTTTGATTGGAAATGGAAAAGCCACAGTATTAAGAACCTACTGTAATGAGTACTCAAACATTAATTTAATTATAAACAATGAAGGTTATCTGACAAATCAGCTGTTCTGAAGACATCCTAAAGGTGAGGAGACAACCTTTTTTGAAGAACTGAAACTTGGAGCAAATGCTAGGGCCAAATGTTGCCAAAAATCTCCGTGTTCATTTGTTTCTAAATACATCAGGCAGCTGAGCAGCTTTAGCCGAAGATATAGCAGGGTTAACTATGCTGCTGTGGCTGAGGGAGATGCCAGTTTACTGCTACAACACCTCCTATCACTCCGCCCTGCGCGCTACGCCGTTTGAGGTGGTCTATGGTCGACCACCCCCGCCTATACTACCGGTGGACCCGGAGACGGCTCGGACAGGTGACCTTATCCGCACCCGCGATGAGATGCTTGCTGAGGTCCGTCAGCGTCTCCTTCAGGCCCAGCAGCTGGCCAAGCATTACTACGACGATCATCATCGCGAGGCGGAGTTCGCGGTGGGTGACTGGGTGTGGCTGCGTCTTCTCCACCGCTCTACGCAGTCGCTTGACCCGCGCGCCAAGCGCAAGCTCGGGCCTCGCTACGCCGGACCCTTCCCTATCTTGGAGCGCATTGGGAAGGTGGCCTATCGTCTTCAGCTTCCAGCCCGCGCTCGCATCCACGACGTCTTCCATGTGGGGCTGCTCAAGCCTTTTCGTGGCGAGCCACCAACGGCTCCTCCAGCGCTTCCGCCAACCGCCGATGGTCGCATTCTTCCAGAGCCGGCAAAGGTGTTGCAGGCACAGCTCCGTCGTGGCGTCTGGTTCGTCCTCGTTCAGTGGGCGGGCCTTCCGGAGGAGGAGGCTACTTGGGAGCAGCGTGAGGATTTTCGCCAACACTATCCAGACTTTCAGCTCGAGGACGAGCTGTTTGCGCAGGCGGGGAGAGATGTTATGACCGGTTTGGTCTATACTAGGAAGAGGCCCACCGGGCATTAGTATTAGGGGCTTGGCCCACAAGTTATCTTCGGCAAGTTATTTTAGGCAAGTTATCTTAGGCTAAAGTTATAAATACTAGTTGTAAGACAACGTTGAAATCAAGCAATAAAGATATTATCATCTTCTGTTGCCCGGCTCCCTGAGGAGCCGGAACCCTAGCCGCCGCCGCCTCTAAACCCTAGCCGCGACGGCGCCTGTCCGCCGACGCGCCCGCTCAAGCCCTCGTCCCCCTCCTCCTTTCCCATACAATCTGCGCCGGAGGCCTGGTAGGAACCCTAATCCTACCAGACAGTTTTAAAATACGGTCACTAGATTCCAGGATCTCATCTGAGCCGAAGATATAGCAGAGTTAACTTCATTACTTTGATTATCTGTGACCCGAAAGTTTTTCTTTGTAGCATCTCTTGTGTTTAATCTTTCATTGAGAAGGAGCCATGCAAAACCCTTTAGCTTGGCAGAACATTTAGAGGACCAAATCCAGTTGAAACGAGCAGAAGCATACTGATGGAGTTCTTGGGCATACTGATGGAGTTCTTGTATGTGTCTCCCATGTTCACTTGGGTCATTGCTCCCCTGCACTGGATGTTCGCGAAAGCTCGTGCTGATGGAGTTCTGGCTCCCCTCAACCTCCTTCCGTCAAATCCGCGCCTGAGCCTTCACGCGGATGATGCAGCGCTGTTTATCACTCCCATGCCTGAAGATGTTCTTGTTACCAAGCAATTGTTGCTTCAGTTCGGCGCCATTTCAGGGCTAGTTGCCAACCTGGACAAGAGTGGGTTGTTCACAGTTCGTTGCGACAACATTGATCTCCCCCAACTGCTAAGGTCCTTTCCTGTCCCCGTCATGCAATTCCCATGCAAGTACCTTGGACTACCACTTTACTTCAGGAAGATCACGTGACCTGAAATACAACCGGTCCTAGATAAAATAGCTGCAAAACTGCAGAAGTGCAAAGGAAAGCTTCTCAACAGTGATGGACGACTGCGGTTGGTGAACTCAGTGTTGTCTGTTATACCAACTTACCTGATCACGGTCTTCAAGCTTGATTCTTGGGTCATTAAGCAAATTGACAAGCTGCGCAGGAACTTCCTCTGGTGGTCTAAGCCGGACGCAACTGTCGGTTTGGCCCTGGTTAACTCGAACGCCGTCTGTCGACCTAAAGACATGGGCAGGCTGGGCGTCATGGATATCAAACGTTTTGACAGGGCGCTCAGGCTTCGATGGAAATGGCTCGAATGGATGGCAGACAGAGACTGTGGCTAGGCTCTCATATTCCCTGTGACAAGGATGATCTTGCTCTGTTCCGCGCCTCCACTTCCATCTCCATTGGCAATGGCACAAGGGTGTCCTTTTGGAATGACCGGTGGCTCAACAGCTGCTCCCTAAGGATTTGGCACCGGGCCTCTTCATTCTGTGCTCAAGGAAAAACGTCGTGGTGGTGACGCAATCAAATCCCAGAGATGGATGTCGGGCCTCCAGCGCATCACGTCTCCCTTGCAAACTAAGGCAATTCACTGCCCTTTGGTTGCAGCTGCAGCAAATCCATTTGCAGCCGGAGATCGACGACTCTATCTGCTGGAATTTTACCACCTCAAAGGTTTATTCGGCTAGCTCTGCCTACCGCTCTCAGTTCCTGGGCTCCTACTCAACATCCCGATTCGACAAGCTGTGGCGCTGCAAGGTTGAATGCAACTGCCGACTCTTCATGTGGCTCTGGCTGTGCGGAAGGATTCTTACGAATGAAAACCTCGCCATCAAGGGGATCCCGCACAGCGAATTTTACCACCTATGCAATCAAGAGGATGGGACTCCTTTTTCCATATGATCCTGAGATGCACCTTCTCGCGATCCATTTGGATGTTGGTTGCCAACTGGACTAACTGCCCTGTTCTCACCCACAACGCTGAGAACGCGACCACCTCTGAAGCTTGGTGGAATGACCTGACATGCACTTTGGATCCAGAGCTTATCACCACTGCCATATACACCTGCTGGAATATATGGAAGGAACGGAATCGCAGGGTATTCCAGACGCGCCACCTTCCTGAGCTAGAGGTTCTTCATCTGATCAAGCAAGATATTTCTCAACCGGCGCTTTCCATACATTGGATATCGGACACTGAAAATACCCCAGAACCAGAACCAGACTAAAGCTTTCTTTCCTTGTTTTTCTTTCCCCCTACTCTGTAACACCCTCGTGTTGTAACTTGTAAGGCATGGATGCTTATTGCTTTCTCCTACTTAATATATAGGGATGCAATGGTTCAGTTCCTAAAAAAAAGTATTGGGAGCTTTCATGGAGTAGCATTATTTCCCCAAGAGTAACTCCAAGTGTCATACTCAGCAGGATCATTTTGAGGATTCTAAAGGATGACTCTGAGGATCAGAAATTCATCAAAAGCTTGAAGAAAGAGGGAGGCGGAACATATCCAGAATATCGTCAAGACTCCCCCCAGAGGCAGGTGCGCCTGGCTTTATCTATAATTTCAATAACCCCTTCAGGCAACTTGAGGGAGCATATATAAAAAGAGGGAAGAGCGCTAAAGACAGCTTTTGTGACTGTGTGTTATGACCGGCATAGGGGCTTAGCCCAGTGGGTTATGGCCCAAGTATCTTAATTAGGAGCTTAGCCCAATTATCTTATCGTATTAGGATCGTTTGCTTAGGAGTCAAGTAAACCTCTCTATATAAGAAGAGGAGATGTATCAATCTAATCAAGCAAGAAGCAATCAATATTTGCTCGGCTTCCCTTAGGGAGCCGGGAGACCTAAACCCTAGCCGCCTCCTGCTTTCGCCGCCGCTGCTCCCGTCGCAAGGACGACGCCACGCCGCCGGCCGCCACACACCAGCCCTCGCCCTTCCCCCTCCTTCCCGTACAACCTACGCCCTAGATCCGGCAGGGCCCTAGCTCCTACCAATTTGGTATCCAGAGACTTGGGTCCGATCATGTCTTCGTCAACACCATCGCCGCCGCTGCCCGTCTCCACCTCCGCGCCGATGACGTCCGCCCCGATGACCACCGCTAGGGCCTCCATGCTATCGGGCCCGGTCACCACTGCGGGCTCCTCACCGCCGCCGGCACCCATCACGTCCGCGCCGCCGGCGACCGCCGTCTTCATGCCGGAACAGATGACCAGCACGCTGCGGGATCTCATGACGGCCGTCCAAGGGCTCCACCTCAACCAGTACCACCAGTATATGGCTGGGCAGTACGCACCTCCGTCGGCTGCGCCGATCGCTGCCTACGGCCACCCCGCGCTGCCGTGGCCGTCCCAGGGCGCGCCTGCATACGGCGGGCAGCCGCTGCTGCCGTTCCAGGCCGGGCCCCCGGCGTTGCCATGGCCGACCCAGGGTGCGTCGGCCTGCACCGGGCTGCCGCTGTTGCCGTTCCAGGCGGGGCACCCCGGCGGGTCCACTCCAGCCGCGGCCCCTCTGTGGTATCTGCAGCCGCCGTCCCCCGCGGCCACCGACGCGACCGCCCACCCTCCGCCGCCGACGCTGCAACCATCGGCGCCACCCCTGCCCAACTCAGGGGCGCCCTCGCCGGCGGGACTACCAATCCATCAAGTCCGGTTTCCGCCCTCTCCGTCGCCACTACCAGCGTGGGCGGCGGGGCCGTCGCCATCGCCGGTCTACACTACGGCTCCGGAGCAGCCTACCCCGTTTACGCAGTTCGGCGGGCCGTCCGGCTCCGCGGGTCCCTACCCGGAGTCCCCCGACCAGGCGCCACCCGCCTCGCTGCTCCGCACCTTCGAGCCAGCTCGACACGGCGCTCCGACCCAGACACCGCCGCGGTTCGCCAAGATCGACTTCGCCACCTATGACGGCACGGAGGACCCCCTCAAGTGGCTCAACCAGTGCGGCCAGTTCTTTCGCGGGCAGCGCACCCTTGCCTCGGAGCGCACCTGGCTCGCCTCTTACCACCTCCGCAACGCAGCACAGACCTGGTACTACGCCCTCGAGCAGGACGAGGGCGGCATGCCCCCTTGGGAGCGCTTCCGCAAGCTCTGCCTCTTTCGTTTTGGGCCCCCGATCCGCGGGAGCCGCCTTCCCTTCACCTCCACGGTTCAGGACTTCGCCGGCCGTTTCCAGGCCCTGGCATGCCACGCGTCGGGCGTGACGGCGCAGCAGCGGGCCGACCTCTTTGTCGGTGGACTTCCGGATCACATCCGCGTGGACGTGGAGCTTCGGGGACCCCAGGATATCCAGACGGCCATGTACTACGCTCGCGCGTTCGAGCGCCGCGCGGTGGCCGTCCAGTAGGAGTCACCGTCCCGGGCCACTGGGTCGCTACCCTGGCCAGATCCCGCTTAGGGTCGGTCCTGCTCAGGCTTCCGCGGCACCCCTCGCCGCGACCGCGGCGTGCCCGTTCCGCTGGCTCACCTCGGCCGAGCTACTCGAGCGTCGCCGCCAAGGGTTGTGCTTCAACTGCGACGAGCCCTACACGCCCGGCCACGCCTGCCCGCGACTCTTCTACTTGGAGGTTGCAGACTACATTCTGGAGGACGCCGTCGCCACCGACCTTGCCGCCCCAGCTGTCGCGAAGGTGCTTGACGCTGGTTGATCACCTCGAGGAGTTCAGCAAGCGCTTCCCCACCTTACAGCTCGAGGACGAGCTGTTTGTGCAGGCGGGGAGAAGTGTTATGACCGGCATAGGGGCTTAGCCCAGTGGGTTATGGCCCAAGTATCTTAATTAGGGGCTTAGCCAATTATTTTATCGTATTAGGATCGTTTGCTTAGGAGTCAAGTAAACCTCTCTATATAAGGAGAGGAGAAGTATCAATCTAATCAAGCAAGAAGCAATCAATATTTGCTCGGCTTCCCTTAGGCAGCCGGGAGACCTAAACCCTAGCCGCCTCCTGCTTTCGCCGCCGCTGCTCCTGTCGCAAGGACGGCGCCACGCCGCCGGCCGCCACGCACCAGCCCTCGCCCTTCCCCCTCCTTCCCGTACAACCTACGCCCTAGATCCGGTAGGGCCCTAGTTCCTACCACTGTGATTCTCCCACCAAAAGACAAGGAGGGGCAAGAAGTTAAGAGCTGCTGCATCCTATGAATCAGATCAAAGTCCCTGATTCCAGGTTTGCTCAGACCAAGAGGAAGCCCGAGATAGGTGAAGGGGAAATTGGCAATGCGGCAACCATAGAGGCCAGCTAACTGCTGCATTTTTCCTCCAAAACATGGATGGGAAGAAGGCAAGTTTTCTGGAAATTAACTCAAAGACCAGTGGACTGTCCAAGGGATTCAAGGAGGCTTTTGAGACAGCAGTTAGTGGGAACATGTTTGCATGCTTAAAAGCATATCATCTGTGTATTGCCAAACAGGGAAGATGCTGTTAGTACCTGGAAGGGGGAGTTGAAGCAGGTTATGGTGACAAGCACAAGCCTTATTGATGATAGCTTGAAAATTTTCCTCCCCGGGGCACCATTAAGTAGGACAGAGGAGGTACCAGTGGAGAGGACGGATTTAATCCATCCAATCCACCTCGCATCAAAGCCCATATGCTCCATGACTCTGATGATCGTGTCGTGCTCGATAATATTGAATGCTTCTCCAAAGTCAAGCTTAAATTTCCTGCTTGGATTGATGGCATCGGTGAAGAAACAAACAAGCTGTTTGATCAGTATAATCCTTAAAGTATATATCTACGTGTCAACAGTAGTGAATTTGATTATCTTATCCCACTTAAGAACCCTACTATAGTAGAATGATCCATCAAAATCATGAAAGCCCCCGCCACAATTTCTGAAAAAATATGTGATAGATAGAAGCTAAAAAATGAGAATATCAATAGAATCTGGCAAGCATGAGCTAGTTAAAAAATGTTGAGAGAGATACAAACCATAAAAGCTGAATGAAGAAATGAAGGATAAGATATGCTAAAGAAGTTGTCAGTGTCTAAAAATCCCTCGGAGATAATAAAGAATCCAAAACAGATGGTATCTTACTGCAAGGTTTTTTGGTCATGTCTGCACAAGAGTATGGCATGCCCATCGTGGCACTAACTGGGTGTGTGCAAACGACTAGAAGAATCTAGGCACAAGCATTCATTTGGTGAATAGCATGTCATATTAAAAATGTGAAAACAGAGAACTGATGATGCTATTAACTTAAAACAAGGTATGTTAAGTTCCTTCAGCAAGTGTCACGTGTAAACAGAAGCATGTAAACGATACCTTTTTTTTCTATTTGATGCATCCTCCGAAAGCTGATGTGTCTCACTTCCATGGATTTAATCATTTCAACCATTTACAAAATTAATATCAACTCCAAGTTCCAACTGAGTCTCTCCAATGGAAGTATTCCACCAATGTATTTCTGAAATCTGCAGGTTGAACGACTACAAAATTCATAGGGTTATACTAAAACAAATTCCATATATAACTAAGAACTTGACTAGGAAATTAGACCTTGTTTGGATACCAATCAGTCTCTAGATAAAACAACTAACTCAAGGTGAAACTGCCCATGGTGGCGTGTAGACAGGACTGTGTGTAGAGTTGAAATAAAGTTCTCCTTTGGAAAACACCAGATAATGGTGTGTTTTAGATCAGAATGATTAGCTAATAAAACCGAGACTGACGAAAATTGTAGCAACATGGTATTAAGAAAAACTGAAATTGCAACTGGAGACATCACATATGTTATGGCCGGTTTAGCTAGGCCCAGCGGGCAATCTTAGCCCACAAGTTATCTTAGGTTAATTCTTATCCAAGTTATCTTAGGTTAATTCTTATGCAAGTTATCTAGGTTATAAATATAGGCTGTAAGACTCTTTTTGGAATTAAGCAATAAGAATATTATTATCCCTATTGCCCGGCTCCCAGAGGAGCCGGAACCCTAGCCGCCTCTAACCCTAGCCGCCGCCGCCATCTCCCTCCGACGCGACAGCGCCCAGCCGCCGGCGCGCCCTATCATCGCCCGGTCCCACTCCATCCTTCCCCTACAGCCTCCGGAGCAGATCCGGTAGGACCCCTGGTTCTACCAATTTGGTATCCAGAGACTTGGGTTCGATCATGTCGTCATCAACACCCACGCTGCCGCTGCCCATCATCACCACCGCCCTGATGACCACTGCCGGGTCCCCAACGCCGCCGGCCCCGATCACCTCCGCGTCGCCGGCCCCCGTCACTTCCGCGCCGCCGACAACCTCCATCTTCACGCCGGAGGAGATGACCAGCACCCTGCGGGACCTCGTGACGGCCGTCCAGGGCATCTCCCTGTACTTGGCCGGCCCGCACACCACCCCGCCGGCTACGCCCCCCGCCTACAGCCACCCAGCGACGCACTGGCCGATCCAGAACGCGTCGGGCCCGAGCGGGACGCTCCTGCTGCCGTTCCAGGCGGGCTACACCGGCGGGCCCCGCCACTGCTGCACCTGCCCTGGTACTCGGTACCCGCGGCGATCGCCGGGGCCCATCCGTCGCTCCAGCCGCCGCCCACCCCAACGCCGTCCTGGCCGCAGTGGCCCGCGCCGGTTCTCGCGGCGCCACCCGCGCCTCCCGCGCCCGGCCCACCGCCGCAGTGGCCCGCGCCGGCCCCAGCCGCGCCAACCGCACCGGTCCAGCTCCCACCGCCGCCGCCCAGCTCCAGACTGGGCCAGTCCACACCGGGAGGACTTCCGATCCAGCAGGTCCGGTTTCCGCCGTCACCGTCCCCGATCCCGGCCTGGCTAACCGGGACGTCGCCACCGCCAGTTTACACAAAGGCCGGGGACCCACCGGTACCCACGCTGCAGTCTGGGGCCTAGTTCGGCTCCGCGAGGGCCTATGACGGCCTTCCCACCGTTGACCGGGCACCGTCATCATCACTGCTCCGCACCGCCGAGCCGGTCGGCCATGACGCGCCGACCCAGACGCCGCCACGGTTCGCCAAGATCGATTTCGCCACTTATGACGGCATGGAGGACCCGCTTAACTGGCTCAACCAGTGTGCGCAGTTTTTCCGTGGCCAGCGCACGCTCGCGTCGGAGCGCACTTGGCTGGCATCCTACCACCTCCGCGGTGCAGCCCAGACCTGGTACTACGCCCTCGAGCAGGACGAGGGCAGCATGCCTCCTTGGGAGCGCTTCTGCGAGCTCTGCCTCCTTCGCTTTGGGCCTCCGGTTCGCGGGAGCCGCCTGGCGGAGCTCGGCCGCCTTCCCTTCACCTCCACGGTGCAGGACTTCGCCGACCGTTTCCAGGCCCTGGCATGCCATGCGTCGGGCATGACGGCGCAACAGCGGGCCGACCTCTTTGTCGGCGGACTTCCAGATCACATCCGCGTGGACGTGGAGCTTCAGGGACCCCAGGATCTCCAGTCGGCCATGTACTACGCCCGCGCGTTCGAGCACCGCGCGGTGGCCATCCAGCAGGAATCACCGTCCCGGACCGCTGGGTCGCTACCCGGGCCGGATTGCGCGCAAGGTCGGCCTGCGCAGGCTTCTGCGGCACCCCTCACCACGACCGCAGCGCGCCCGTTCCGCCGGCTCACCTCAGCCGAGTTACTCGAGCGTCGCCGTCAAGGGTTGTGCTTCAACTGCGACGAGCCGTACACGCCCGGCCATGCCTGCCCGCGACTCTTCTACCTGGAGGTTGCAGACTACATTCCGAAGGACGCCGACGCCGCCGACCTGGCCGCCCCAGCTGTCGAGAAGGTGTTTGACGCTGGTTGATCGCCTCGAGGAGTTCCGCAAGCACTTCCCCACCTTACAGCTCGAGGACGAGCTGTTTGTGCAGGCGGGGAGAAGTGTTATGGCCGGTTTAGCTAGGCCCACCGGGCAATCTTAGCCCACAAGTTATCTTAAGTTAATTCTTATGCAAGTTATCTTAGGTTAATTCTTATGCAAGTTATCTAGGTTATAAATATAGGTTGTAAGACTCTTTTTGGAATTAAGCAATAAGAATATTATTATCCCTATTGCCCGGCTCCCAGAGGAGCCGGAAACCTAGCCGCCTCTAACCCTAGCCGCCGCCGCCATCTCCCTCCGACGCGACGGCGCCCAGCCGCCGGCGCGCCCGATCATCGCCCCGTCCCACTCCATCCTTCCCCTACAACCTCCGGAGCAGATCCGGTAGGACCCCTGGTTCTACCAACATAGCATAGGAGTGAACTTTTCTTAGGCTCTGCATATAATGCACAGGTCCGCATGTTGGATTCTGTTTCTTACTTTTCATATAATAATTTTACATTACCTCGTGAAAACAATATCCACCGTAAGGTAGGGGGACATGCATGCTCATTCACCTTCTACACCAAGTTGTTGAACAGACAGTAAGTCAAGGCAGGCAAAATCACCAGTAATCCCCACAAGAACATTTCCCATCCTTGAAGTGATGAAACCTGTTGGTGTCTCTAACAGATATCTCCCTCCCCTCAAAACATGATATGAACTTCATTGCTTCGTGGCAATCACCACAAATCCGGAGGTTCTTTATCACCCGGAGGGGTGTTCCTGGGCTCGTGCTTATGAGGCCCAATGCAACAGCCAGCTTTTCACTGTGCACAGCAAGGATATCATCCTTTTCTTGTTCTTCCACATCATGTAGGACAAAATCTGTGCTCGGTGCAAAGCCCAGCCTGCTCATCTCAATGGTAAGCTGCTTTAGTTTCTCCGTTATCGCAGTCATCATGGGGTGTGAATTGTCACCAGCAAACAACATGTGCACCTTGTTCTTGATCTCTATCCAACTGCAACCCTTTTCTTTCTTCAATCCCATATTCTTCATCTGATCCCTCACTCTACTTACCCCGTCCCACATTTTTTTAGACGCATAAATGTTGGAAAGCAGGACATAGTTGCCGGTATTTTCT
Organism: Triticum dicoccoides; assembly: GCF_002162155.2. Classification (NCBI taxonomy): domain Eukaryota; kingdom Viridiplantae; phylum Streptophyta; class Magnoliopsida; order Poales; family Poaceae; genus Triticum; species Triticum dicoccoides. Next base: position 437,576,503 of record NC_041380.1, read on the forward strand.
GGCTCTAGTTCAAATAGCTTTTCTGCTGCGACTTCGGCCAGGAACACATTTCCATAAACCCTGCAGGAGCCCAGCAAGGACCCCCAAATACAACCATTTGGCTCAAATGGCATCTCATTTATGAGATCGTATGCCTCATCAAGCTTGCCAGCCCGTCCTAACAGAGTAACCATACATGCATAATGCTCCATCCTTGGGGAAATGCCATGACTATGCTGCATTTCACTGAAGTAGCGACGCCCCTCCTCTGTCAGGCCAGCTTGGCCACAGGCACCAATGACACAGGTGAATGTGACTAGGTCGGGCTTCTGTTTGCACTTCTGCATCAAACAGAACAACTGCACAGCATTTGCGGCCTCCCCATGCATTGCATAGCCACCAATCATCGCATTCCACGAAACCGTATTTTTAGACGGGATTGCATCGAAGATCGTCCTCGCATCCCTGACCTTGCCACACTTTGCATACATGTCCACCAACGCACTGCCAACGTAAACGTCATGAAGAAATCCCTTCCTAAGAGAAAAACAGTGTGCTGACCGGCCATGCATAAGAGCAGCAACATTGGCAAATGCTGGCAATACGCAGGGTATCGTGACTGAATTTGGCTCGATCCCTTTTGACTGCATCTTCCTGAAAAGATCCACCGCTTCCAAATCTTTCCCATTCTGCACACAGCAGGCAACAATCGAGGTCCAGGACACAACATTCAACTTGACTCCTCGGCTAACAAACTCGCTGAACAGCAACAATGCCTGAGAGACCTGGGCGTTCCGAGAGAGCCCAGCGACGAGAGCGTTGCAGGTAGCAACATCCATGTGGCTGGACTCATGGAACACGTGAGAAATCTCATCAGCACGCCCACACTTGCCGTACATGTCGATGAGCGCAGTGACCACATGTTGATCTAGCCTGCACCCTGCCTTCACCACATATCCATGCAGCTGCTCGCCAACCGAGACCTCTTTCACATCCCCGACCGCAGAGAGTGCACACGAGACACCGGTGGCGTCCGGCAAGAACCCTTCCCCGTGCATCCTCACAAGTGCCTTGACAGCGTCGAGGGCGCTGCCGCTCCGGTTCAGCCCGGAAACCAGTCCATTCCAGGTGATCACATTCGGCTCCACGCCGGCGCTCCGCATCCGCTCCAGAAGGCCCCACGCGGCCTTGGCATCGCCTCGTGCAGAGTAACCGGCGATGAGTGCGCTCCAGCCGACGACACTCTTGTCCGGCATTCTTTCGAACACGCCGCGGGCGTCGCTGGTGGCTCCGAGGCGGAGGTAGGTGTGGAGGAGCGAGGAGGCGACGAAGGGATCCTCCGCAAGGCCGGAGACCGCGGCGGCCGCGTGGAGCGCGCGGGCGAGGGGCTGCGCGGGGCATGACTTGAGCGCGGACGGCAGGAGGTGCGCGTCCGGCGGGAAGGAGACGTGGCGGAGGAAGTGCAGAAGGGTGTTGGAGTGTTGGCACATTGGCTTGGACGCGCACCTCCTGCCGTCTGTTTTTGAGGAGTTTACGCGGGGCATGACTTCTGTTTTTGAGGAGTGTTGGCACATTGGCTTGGGTGCCAGCTGATTGATCGACTCGACAAGTTTTGAAGATGGGGCATCAGACTACTGATGTTTGGCTCCCCGTCAGACCACTCCTTGTCCGTTCGATCCAAAGCATGGTAGACGTCCGATGTAATGTACAATGGTGCTATTTTAGTAGTGCGAAGGTGGAGGAGAGAGAACTCATAAAAAAAGGCTTGTTTTATTTTATTTAAGATAAGATAAAAGATGATCTCTTAACATAATTTGTCTCACCATATTTTAAGGAATTGCTAATTATTGAAGATAAGGCTAAGATGTAACTCATTGTAGACATACTTTTTTGTCATCTTTAAAATACATGCAAGACTTAAGATAAGACTATTCTATCAACCATTGTACATGCCCTTAGTCAGGCCCGTAAGTTTAGCTAATTTGTTTCGTTAATTGAGTGCTTCGTCATAACTGTCCTCGCATCCATCACACTTCCAGCTTTTTACGTGAGTAATATGTGGGCTTGAGGTAACGTGGGCCTGGTAGTTAGTGTTGAAAACGAGTGTTTTGGCAATGCTTCACGATGTATTGATCGGTGCATAGCACACGTATATATGGAGTACAAGATGAGCCACAACATCAACTATACAATGACTAGGAGGTGGGCCGGCCTATACAATATACATGCACAAACCATATATTCAACACCCCCGCAGTCGAAGCGTCGCCAGAGATGCAAAGATTGGACGTAAACTCCTAAAAAACAGAAGTAGGCAGTCCTTTTGTCATGACATCGGCGAACTGTTGCACCGTCGGGACGTGAAGAATCCGGATGCGCCCAAGAGCCACCTGCTCACGAACAAAGTGTATGTCGAGCTCAATATGCTTCGTTCGTCGATGGTGGACCGGGTTGGCGGAAAGGTACACGGCGGAGACGTTGTCGCAGTAGACGAGCGTGGCCTTGTGGACATCACAAAGCAACTCCTGGAGCAGTTGACGAAGCCAAGAGCATTCGGCAACGGCGTTAGCCACTGCCCGATACTTTGCCTCGGCACTCGAGCAGGAGACGGTGGGCTGTCGCTTGGAGGACCAAGAGATCAGAGACGGGCCAAGGTAGACACAGTACCCCGAAGTAGAGCGCTGTGTATCCGGGCAGCCAGCCCAGTCCGCATCAGAGTAGGCGACGAGGTCGGTGGAGGCGGAGGCCGTGAGTGTAAGTCCCATGGACGGGGTGCCGCGTATGTAACGGAGGATACGCTTCACCAAGGTCCAGTGAGAGTCACGCGGAGCATGCATGTGAAGACAGACCTGCTGAACAGCATACTGCAAGTTAGGGCGCGTCAGGGTCAGGTACTGCAAAGCACCCACAATGGAGCGAGAGAAGGACACATCGGATGCAGGAGAACCCTCCAGAGCGGAAACCTTGGCCTTGGTGTCGACAGGCGTGGGAGCGGGCTTGCAGTTAAGCATGCCGGCTCGATCGAGAAGCTCATGGGCGTAGCGCTGCTGATGCAGGAAGAACCCATCTGGCCGTCGAACCACCTCAATGCCAAGGAAGTAGTGCAAGGGCCCCAAGTCCTTCATGGCAAACTCATAGCAAAGACGAGCAGTGAGCCGCTGGAGGAGCGCGACAGTGGATGCCGTCAAGATGATGTCATCGACCTAGAGCAACAAGTAGGCCGTGTCAGCTCCGTGATGGTACACGAAGAGGAACGCATCAGAGCGAGTCGATGTAAATCCGAGCGTCTACAGGAATGCAGCGATGCGCTGGTACCAGGCCCGAGGCGCCTGCTTCAACCCGTATAGGGAACGGGAGAGCAAGCACACATGATCTGGATGCGTGGCGTTGACGAAGCCGGTGGGCTGCTCACAGAACACCTGCTCAGCGAGGTGACCGTGCAAGAAGGCGTTGGAGACATCCAACTGATGCACAAGCCAAGCTCGGGAGACAGCTAGCTGAAGCATGGTGCGGATCATGCCCAGTTTAACAAACGGGGCAAAAGTGTCGGTAAAGTCCACGCCCACACATTGTGGAAAGCCCCGAGCCACCCAGCGAGCTTTGTAGCGCTCGAGAGTGCCATCCGAACAAGTATTGTGCCGAAAGACCCACTTTCCCGTGATGATGTTGACACGAGGCGGCCGAGGAACAAGCTGCCAGGTGCGGTTCCGTTGGAGCGCGTCGAACTCTTCCTGCATCGCAGCGAGCCAATGAGGATCCCGAAGGGCGGCTCGAGCTGCCGATGGGAGAGGAGACGGCTCAGAGACGGAAGCAGCGAGAAGGTACTCATCGCTAGTGTATCGCGTACTCGGGTGGAAAGTGCCAGCCCGAGAGCGAGTCATCGGGCGGGGCAGCGAGTCCGGGTCTATGGCGGGCGAAGACGAAGAAGAGCCTGTCACCTCCGATGCCGCAGGCGAGGCCGCCGCGGGCGAGGGCGCGGGGGACGCCGAGGAGGGCGTCGCGGCCGCCGGGGAGGCTGACGGCGTCGCGGGTGTCGGGGAGGCTGACGGTGCGGTCGGGGCCGGGGACGCCAAGGACGTCGCGGGCGCCAGGAGGGGTGCAGCCCCTAAGGCAGCCAGCCGGGGAGAAACTCGGCCCGTGGCGCGGGGGGGCACCCTCAAAGCCGGGAGGCGGCCCAAGAGAAGCACGCGAGCGGCCGTCACCGGGAATGGGCAAAGCACAACATCCGAAGATACCTGCTGAAACGGAAAAACCAACTCATCAAAGTCAACGTGTCGGGAAGTGATCACCCGATGTGAGATAGGATCATACCAGCGGTAGCCTTTGGTGTTGGGGGGATAGCCAAGAAAAATGCATGCCACAGACCTTGGTGCGAGCTTATGAGGAGTAGTGAAAGCAATGCTAGGGTAGGACAGACAACCGAAGATGCGGAGCTCAGCATAGGAGGGTGGCGTGCCGAAAAAAAGGTGATGAGGTGCAAAATTCCCGCGAGTGCGACAGGGACGGATGTTGAGGAGTAGTGATGCGGTGGCAAGCGCGTCGGGCCAAAAACGTGGTGGCACGTTGGCATGAAAGAGGAGGGTGCGAGCGCAGTCATTAAGAGTGCAAAGCACGCGCTCAGGGCGGCCATTTTGTTGCGAAGTGTATGGGAAAGTGAGACAAAAAATCGTGCCGTGTGTGGCGAGAAGGTTGCGGATCGCAAGGTTATCAAACTCCTTCTTGTTGTCTGTTTGCAACGCATGAATGGGCCGGCTAAACTGCGTGGAGACATATGAGTAGAACGCGGTGAGAGTGCCAACAGAATCCGACTTTCGCCGCAACGGGAAGGTCCACACATAGTGCGAGAAATCATCAAGTATGACAAGATAATAAAGATAGCCCGTGTTACTTGCAACAGGAGAGGTCCAAACATCTCTATGAATTAACTGAAACGGGTATGATGCAACGTGCGAGGAAGTGCTAAAAAGGAAGACGAACATGTTTGCCGAGACGACAAGCATAACAAGTGTGATCGTCGATCTTATTACACGTGAATGAAAAACTACGAAGAATATGACGAAGGGTGGCGGTGTTGGGATGACCGAGACAAGCATGCCAAAGGTCCACTCCAGCGGAAAGTGCCATGGGTGCAGCAACGGAGGAGGTGGATGAGTGGACCGGCTAGAGCTCATCAGGGCTGTCACATCGGTGGAGCACCATCCAGGTACGGGCATCCTTAATAGAAAAGTCAAACATGTCAAATTCAACGGTGAAAGGATTTTCACGTGTAAGAGAACGAATGGAAACAAGGTTTTTAATAATGTCAGGGAGACAAGTACGTTAGAAAGGTATGATGGCATGGAGTTAGAAGGAAAAGCAGCATGACCGACATGAGTAATAGGCATGGAAGAACTGTCACCCACGGTAATGCGAGCAGTGGTGTGAATGGCGTGAGCGGTAAGAAGGTTACCAGGGTTGGCGGCCATGTGAGCCGTGGCTCCGGTGTCCATATACCAGTCGCCACCGCCAGTGTACTGCTGTGGCGTGGGGGCGGTGTGGAGGGCCGCTAGAAGCGCGGGGTCCCAAGACGCCAGCTGTGCTGGCGACAGTGGCTGTGGCAGCGGCGCCGCGAACCCACCGGCCGAAGGCAGCCCATAGGCCGCAGAGGGGTCGTAGAGTGGCGCCGGCGGGTACGGCTGAGGGGCCGCGTAAAGCGCCTGATGGGATACTGGGCGGGCGCCAAAGAAGCCGGGGACGGGGGCATGCGGTACGGGCATGGAGTACGCGTGAACGACCCCCGTCCAAGGGTTCTGGCCGGCCTGCCAGGGTGCCGGCGGGAGCTGCTGTTGGGACTGGCGCGGTGCCCTGCCGTGGGCAGCCGGCTGCTGCTGCTGCTATTTGCGGCCACCTCGGCCGTGGCACCCGCCTCGGCGCTGCTGCTGCTCGGCGAGGGGCGGCGGGGGGGCCTGCTGCGGCGCCGGGTAGGGGAACCCGGGCGGCGGCGGCGCCTGGAAGGGGCCCGGGGCAGGCCGCGGCGGGGGAGCCGGGGCGGTGGGCGGCGCACCGCCGGCGGTACCGGCGGTGAGGGCCATGTGGGTGGCCCGGGTGCGCGACATCCGCATCCCCCTCTCCTCCAGCTTCAGGCACCCAAAAAACTCGTCGTGCAAGAAAACCTTGCGTTGGAGCGCATTGTCAGTGAAGAGGTCGGTGAGCTTAGTCCAAATGGCGTGAGCGTCATCGTCGGCGGAGACCACCGTGTGGAAGAGGTCCTTCGAGATGGTGGTCTAGAACCAACGGATGAGAGTGGCGTCGATGGACGTCCACTCCTCATCGTCCTCCATGAAGCGGGAGTTCACGGAGCCATCGATGTGATCCCGGAGATTGTACTCACCGAATACAAGGGAGAAGTATGTCTTCCAGGCATAGTAGGTGGAGGTGAGGTGATCGAGGACGACGGGAACCCAAACTAGGATGTTGAGATCGCGGATGACGACGGGGTCGGGGCCTTCGAACGGGTAGGTGCGGCGGCTGCGGGTGGTACCGGAGGAACCGGGGAAGGCCATGAGTCCGAGAGAGGGTGCGACAACACGTAGGGAGACGGCGCGACAAGGGGTGCGGCGCGGCGGGTTGCGAGCGGAAGCGCGGGCGGTGGCGACACACGGGGGCGGCGACGAAGGAACGCGGCGGCGGCGCGTGGTGGCTGCGGCGGGTTGCGGCGGCGGCAATAGTTAGGGTTAGGATCGCAGGTATGGTACCATGTTAGAAACAAGTGTTTTGGCAATGCTTGACGATGTATTGATCGGTGCATAGCGCATGTATATATGGAGTATAAGATGGGCCACAACCTCAACTATACAATGACTAGGAGATGGGCCGGGCTATACAATATACATGCACAAACCATATATTCAACAGTTAACTTACATGCATGGATCCGGCTTGCCTGCTCCCTTCCCATACTCCCATCCGTGCTCCCACTTCATCCTACGACTGTTTTTTATCTTTTTTCCTTTCTAATCTAATCATCTTCCTCCCTGATTTTAAGAGGGTGAGACTGGGTTTTATTTTATTCCAATCAAATCAAACCATGTACGCGAGAGCACAGATGAACACACACGCGGGAAGCAGGCAAGTCTCATCCTACATGCATGATGCATGGATCCGCGCTTCCGTCAATCACGTGTGATGTACCGTATTCTCCGTCCTATATCTATGCCCACGTTTCCTACTTCGTTATTTTGCTTCCAGCACAACACAGTATGTCCTGGTGCATCCCTGAAAAAGAACTAGGACAGTAATAACTGTCACATGTGTAATATATTTGATATACGCTCACGTATCATGTATGGTATGAGCAGAAGGCAATCCATATGGGTTGTGTGTGGGCGGATATTAGAATTGCCCACACGTGTGGGCGAGGCTATTTCGTGCCACACGTTCAACAAGTACTACTCATCTCCATCCCGCGTGTGTGGCACGAGGCAAAAATGCCCACACGTCCTGACGCAGCTATGTTAGGTGCCTGCGGGATGACGATTTAGTTGCCATCCTGGTTGGCAGATGTAGTTATCCGGGATGGCAAGTGTGGTCGTAAAAGCATGGCAACTCTATATATTTTGGTTAACTATAGTTTTATGGTAGTTGCCGCGTGTAATCAAACCGTAGTTGCCGTGTGTGATTAACTACTTGCCACATATGGTCAAACAGTAGTTGCCATGTGTGTTTACCTAGTTGCTACGTGTGGTCCAACCATAGTTGCCATGTATGGTTAATCACATATGTCATGTGTGTTTATCTGGTTGCCACGTACGCGCAACTGCAGTTGCCGTCTAGCAAAGAATCACAGTTGCCATGTGTGTTTACCTAGTTGCCACGTTCGCATAACTGCAGTTGTCATCCACAACGTAGAAGTGTCGTGTGGGCGAAAAGCAGTCCACCCGCACGCGCATAAACTAGATGGTGGCTGTGAGGGCAGAAACTAATTCGCCCACACAATGCAGTTGACAAACAGCGTGGTGCGGGCGTGTGGGCAAACTCTCCAACGCCCACACACCAAGCCCGTCCTACATGGTATGCAAATTCTGTCTCAATGTGTCAAGATTCGTGCAAACTGCACTGGACAATAATCCACGCGTGTGGCGCGAGTTGCAAAACTGTTACACGTGTGGGCGCTAGTGTTTTCGAAGAATTATGCTATAGTTCTTCCATAGATAGATTAATTTGCTTGCTTTGTAAAACTATGTTTTGTGGGCACATTTTATTTGGTTTACTATAATTTTAGTTGCTTCATACACAGTTTTATATGCTTCGTGCACTTGCTTATATTCAGCTTTTTTTTCTTCTAGATACTGGAAATGCTGCTAGTGCATAACGGAGTTTCCTCGATCAAGGAAGCATAATGTATGACATTGAGCATCTTCCGCACACCAATATTTGCTTTCATCTTAGTTTGTAATATTTGCTTCCATCTTAGTTTGTAATATTTGCTTCCATATAAAACTATTTCCTAGTATCAAATATTTTCTGTCACAAGCATTGTTCCATGGATTAGAGATTTCATCAACCAAACAGCGATTTGCTTCCGTCAGAAAGAAAAATTATTTAGACCAGTTTCAAAGCATCAATCTCTTGTTTCCATCAAGTATAAAATTGCTTCCAACCAAAGTATAGTAATAAAATTGCAAATGAAACAATCTTTTTCGTATAAAGTTTTTTTCTGCTTCACAAACCATGTGGCAGCAGGACATGTATGATGATGCATTGAAACAGACTAATACTTTTTTTGCAGGTAAAACAACTTGTATTACTCAATTATAATGTCGTTACAATCATCAAAGGCAATCCTCACCACCTCGTCTGGGCCTGATCCCAACCAAGTCATAGTTCTATCTTGGGACATAGCAAAAGTGAGCTAGGCAATCACTAGCCTTATTCTGGGCCTTAGAAACATGAGTAATACAAGTTTGTCCAAGGGTCCTTAAGTGCTTGATCTCCTTCACAATGGAAGCATACACCGACCGATCAAAGTCCGCGCATGAAATCATCGTTACTGCTTCCAGAGAATCCAACTCCATAGCTACGGGCTGCTCATTGTGATGAATAGCAAGTGAGAGACCCTCCATGCATGCACAAAGTTCAGCCTCCAAAGCATCCCTGCAAGAGTACAAGGCTCGACATGCTGAAAAATTAATAGTACCGTGATGATCTCTCAGAATCATTTCAGCTTCTGCCCTCTCAGAGGAAACGAAGGAACCATCCGTGTTCAAAGTCATCCATCCAGACGAAGGAGGTTTCCAGCCCCGGGACTCCGGTACATGAGCATGCATTGGTGGCGCCAGTATATCGTAGACAATGCAAGATTTGCCTTTAGCTGGATCTGCTTGAGGGTTTAGTTTGATGCCAATAAGGGAGTCCAAATAGGTTCGAAGGAATCTGATAGAAACTTCCATAGAAGGGGCCGGCTTGTGAACACAAATTTACAAATTCATTTACAACAATAGTAAAATATTATTACAACAATATTTTCATTTTGTTGTAGTCATCATAGAGGAGGGTGACAATCTGATCATGACAATGTTTGCGTTTGCCATGAGCTCCGCGTCGCTCGTCGTAGAACCGACAACTTAGAGCCCGGTTGGTCTAGTAATCAACACACATTGCATCATTATTGGGAATCTGTACAACTGAGGCATTCGGTGAGAAAGAAGAAAGCGCAAAATTTAGTGGCTTGGACAAAAATCCACTAAATAAAGCAAAATGGTTGTATAATGAAATTCATGAACAAAACAAAATGGTTGAAGCAGAGAGTAGTAGTGGTTGAAGAGACACTAGTATCGGATAATGGTTGAAAGCCAAAAAATTGTACAGTCAAAGTAGCACACGCATACAATGGTGGAAGCAAAAATTCATCACCATAGAATAATATGCAATAATCTACGAAGCATAGTTGCTAGGAAGCAATATCTTCATTTTCTCACAACATATATAAAAGACACACTAGAGTAAAAACATGTTATGGGAACTGGGTTATGGCAAAAATTCATCACCATATAATTATATGCATGAAAATATGGGAACTCAACATTAGGGAACTTGGTATGGAGAAGTTGGTCGTGCTTCGTTGCGATTGTAATCGTGCTTCTATTTGATATCGGACGTGCTCCTTCCAATGGTGGAAGTGCATGGTAGGCGTGTATCAAATTAAAATTAGGTCAACCGAGGACGTGAAGCATCACTACGTGCAACCGGTCGGGCGTGCTCTGGTCGCTGTCGAGAAGGGATGGCACTCAAAGAGAAGGGAGCATTATCCTGTCACTTGGTGATTGCCCGATGCCTATCCATCCTCCCTGCAGCTGGGATGGGCATCACCGCCACCCACTAATCAAGAACATATGAATCAAGCATTGGAGAATTAAATCATTGTGACGCAACCAGCAAAATCAGTGAGGAACACACATTGGAATCAACTCTTTGTGGCGCTCATCACGCCAAATAGAACGGCCATCAAACTTCTTGCTCACGATTGTTGGTGCCCGCTCACGTCGGCCTTGGCGGATCACGGTCGTGGTGTCGTGAAGAATTAGCATCTCGGCAGATCACAGCCACGATTGTCATGCAGAATTAGCACCTCGGTAGATAGATGAACAGACGATGTGGTGGGGAGGAGTAGGGGAAGAGGACTGACCGGTGGGGTGTCCATGATACACAGCGACGATGGGCAATGGAGGCGGGGGTGGAAGGTATCTAGTAGACGAGAGGAGCTTGGGCCTGTGCGTGCTGTTGGCGGAGAATGGAATCGGGAGACATGTGGGGCGAGAGATTAGGGAGAGATTAGATGCGGAGTTTGCGGGAAGTTAATTCCCGGATGTTGGGATTTTCTTCTTCTTTTTTAACATATATGAAGAGCACGTTGTGACCGTTGGATTTAAATTGAATCAACAGCTGTCGACTAGTCTGACGCTCGTCTCCTATTAGACTATAGATAGAAAGGGTCCAAGGCGGCAGGACACATTAAGGGGATAGTCCCCCATCTAGTTGGAGGGAACGGGATCTTCCTCCTTCAATACGCTGATGACACCATTATCATGGTGGAAGGCTCGACGTCTGATATCATGAACTTGAAGTTTCCCCTGTTGTGCTTCCAGCAGATGTCTGGGCTCAGGATCAACTTCGATAAAAGTGCGGTTATGGTCTTGGGATACTACCAAGATGAGCGGCAGAGCATCGCGGATAGGCTTAATTGCCAGCTGGGATGTTTCCCCATGACTTACCTGGGGATCCCCATTAGTGATTCGAGATTCACGGTGGCGCAGCTTTGGCCCACAGTTGGGAAACTTCAACACCGTATCGAGCCTTGGCAGGGCCGTTGGCTATCGAAGGCGGCCCGGACAGTGCTTATTAACTCGTCCCTGGCCAGCCTCCTCCTGTTCATCATGAGCTTCTACAGCCTGCCGGAGACTCTACATCACGAGATTGCCACCGTTCAGGGACATTTCTTCTGGGCCGGCGAGGGCGACAAGCAGAAATACCACATGGTTCGCTGGTCGGAGATCTGTCCGCACGACCAGGGTGAGCTTGGGATCATATCTTCCAAACGCATGAATATTGCCCTCCTCACGCGTTGGCTGTGGCGGATCACCAACGGTGATGATGGTCTTTGGCTGCGCATCATTTAGCAGAAATACCTCCGTGGTTAGCCCCTCGCCTTCTACCAGAGATCTGGAGGTTCCCAGTTCTGGCAATCCGTCATTCAGCTCCTTCCGATCCTACACATCGGCACCTCGATCGCGGTTGGCTCGGGATCCTCCATGTTGTTTTGGTTCGATAGATGGGCTGGCGACCGTCCCCTTGCGGCTCGGTTCCCTGAACTATTTTCCATCGTGGTTGACCCACGGATCTCGGTCGCGACGACCCTTATTGACTTAGGGCAACTCGCGTTCCGGAGAGCTTTTGGCCCTGCTGAGGCCGCGGATTGGCACGAGTTGCTGGATTGCATCGCGCTGCACGAACCTGATCTCCAGAGTGGAGACGACCGGTCCAAGTGGCGTCTAGAGCCATCGAGGCAATTCTCCACTAAATCTTTATACCAGGCCATCGCACCCTCGCTGGGTCATGAGGCCCTCACTTCCATCTGGGAGATTCGGCTCCCCCTGAAGATTAGGATATTTTTGTGGCAGTGGATTCTAGGCCGCCTATCTTCCAGCGTGGAGGTTTTGAAGCGCAACGGCCCAGGAGATGGGCATTGCCCGCTCCGCGGGCCTGAAGAAGATTAGAATCATATCTTCTTCACCTGCGTGTCCGCGCAGTTCCTTTGGAGCTATTTCCACAAATTAATGGGGGGCAGCTAGGACCATAACAACTTCCCCAACCTATTCGCGGAACTCCAGACGTTACCTCCCCCTTCCCGCCACATTAGGTGGCTAATCATCGGAGTGCTAACCTGGACGTTGTGGACTGTTAGGAATAAGCTTGTGATTCAGTGAATTCCTCTTCGACGTGCTACTGACGCTTTGTTCAAATGGTCTGATTACTTGCAGCTATGGCGGCCGCTTAGCCGCCCCCGAGAGAGAGACGCCATCACCACCATCATCGCCCAGATTCGTCTCGATCGCTCTCCGGTTGGCTCCACCGCTCCCTCCTCCACCGCCGGAGCTGGATTAGATCTGCTCTCCTCATCGCCGCCGCCGTTTTGTTTGTTGTGTGAGTCGTGTTGCGGTGTTGGGCTTGTTGTGCCGTGCCCATAGCTGAACCTGGGTATCGTCTCTCTCTCTCTCTCTCTCTGTGTGTGTGTGTGTGTGTGTGTGTGTGTGTGTGTGTGTTTTGTCAGACTTGCTTGCGGTGGCTTTGTGTGTTTGGACGTGTGTCTGTACTTGGAACCTTGTGACTTTGTGCTCGGTGGTGCTTTATTTATAAAGCGGGGCGAAAGCCTTTTTCGGTATAGATAGAAAGGGTTTCCCTTTGAAGATGGTGCTCCTGTTGTTACGTTACTTCGAATGGAACCCTCACTTGACTAAGCATAATTGAAGACGCAGAGAGTAAGTAATCCCCTTTTCTAATCACACTTGATAAGGAGTTGTTCGGTTAACCACCAGCTACGCCAAGTCCAAGGGTCCGCGGAGTACCTATTTCCCCGCATCATGAATTTGAACCGCGGCTCCGGCTGCTCCAAGAGCGGAGCGGCAGGGACTCCAAACAGACTCTAAATCTCAATTATGTCTTCGTTGTTAATGATATACTCCCTCTATTTCTAAATACAAGTCTTTATAGAGATTCAATAGGAACTACATACAGAAGTATATAGACTTATTTTAAAGTGTAGATTCACTCATTTTGCTTCGCATGTAGTCCATTTTTTAGAAAGTATGTAGTCCATATTAGATATCTAAAAAGACTTATATTTAGGAACAAAGATAGTAATTCATAAGGACTTACGTTGAGATCCATACAGAATTTTCTTCTTAATTTTTTTATTCATTTCTTGCACGTTATGTCATTTGATTGAGACTTAGTTAAGTCTCAGTCGACTAAGATATAGTTGAGTAATGATTAGAAATATTGCAAAACAAAATGCTTGTTGGACACTTTCAAAAACTATGCTTCGCTAGACGCTAGGCGATGCAAAGTGAGAAGAAAGCCACTGCGATGTCCGTCGTGGCAACTAATAACTAGTCCTTACAAAGGAAATCCAATTCGACTCTTAGGAGCATATTATTATATTATGTTTCCATATTTATAATTTGGTTGTATTATAATATTTTTATATTCGTAATTAAGTGTTTATATTTCATGCTATAACTGCTATGATCCTGAAATATGTGATTAGGAAAACTCATATGCACATGTGAAATGATAAAAGGATAAAATAAAGGTTCCTAGTCTCGCCTAAGACTAGCTCGGGTGTTGTTGGTGATCACATTTTCTGGATCTTAGGATATCGTTAAGTGTAACGATAGTCCTAAAACAATATTGAGATTATGACGTTGGAAGAACAATCATATTGAATCGACCCAAACTCATTTGTTATAAATTGAGATAATATCATATGTAATCAATTGTAATAACACGGAGTGTTAACATGTGATTTTGCTCTTTAGACCATGAGAGTATCGTAGTCATTTCTTACTGTACTGTGGACTTCGGGGTTGCTCAAAAGTCACCTGTAACACGGTGATCATAACGACAACTTATAGACTCATCGAAAAGTCTGACAAGGGACTAGATAGCTCGAGAGTGGGATTTGTTCCTCCGACGATGGAGAGATATTCTTAGGGCTCTCTCGGTGTGACAGGATCCATCATCGTCTGGCCAGACACAGGTGACCATGTCACGGAGATGCCGGAACACAATAATGAGAAAGAAGAAGAAAACCGGTAACGAGGATTTCAGTATAGTAAGCATGTGATGACTTAGGAGGATACCGATGCATTCCGGGTTTTGTAAAGTGGCACGAAGCAAAGGAAACATCACATGATAACCAAAGGTTCGTTGGTTCGCTCAAATATCATTCGTGTGCTCATAGGGATCGATATGGACGTCCACGGTTTCGTTGTCGGTCATTGAACAAATGGTTTCGTTTATGTATACGAGTTACCGAACCTACGAGGTCACAAGCTTAAGGCAATCACTATTTGTTGAGTGTTAGTAGGACAGGACTAATCAGGAGTAATGAGAATATATTTGTGGAATTGTTTCATTAATATTCAGAATAGTTATGAGAGGATCCGGAAGCATTTCGGGGTCACTGAAATGGTTTCGGTGAATATTGGGTAATACAGGGTATTACCGATAATTATATATAGATGGAAAATGTTTTCGAAGATGTTAAATTATATATAAAAGGGTATAATAATAGAAGAATTTTATATTTAATTTAATACCAACGGATCTTAAAAAAGACCAAGTGATGGAACGCTATTTGGGTCACTTGGGCCCAAGTGGAGGTGGCGCCCTCCTTTCCACTTAGGAAAGGGAGGGAAGCCGATCTGGAGGGGGATTCCCCCTCCTTGGCCGGCCAAAGGGAGGGATTTTTGTCCCTTGTGGCGCCCCTTCTCCTTCTCCCTTCAACCTATATATACTTGAGGACTTTGGCCCTTTGAATACACAAGTTTTGGAGCCTTCTCTAGTTTTTCTAGTTCTAGTTCTAGTTGGTCCTAGTTGATTAATTAGAGCTAGGCTAATCCTATTGCCCTTATAATTAGAAATCCTGTGTGGTTCTTATCTCCTCCCTCTAATTCTCCGGTGACGATTATGAAGGAAATATGCCCTAGAGGCAATAATAAAGTTATTATTTATTTCCTTATATCATGATAAATGTTTATTATTCATGCTAGAATTGTATTAACCGGAAACATAATACATGTGTGAATACATAGACAAACAGAGTGTCACTAGTATGCCTCTACTTGACTAGCTCGTTAATCAAAGATGGTTGTGTTTCCTAACCATAGACAAAGGAGTTGTTATTTGATTAACGGGATCACATCATTAGTTGAATGATCTGATTGACATGACCCATTCCATTAGCTTAGCACCCGATCATTTAGTATGTTGCTATTGCTTTCTTCATGACTTATACATGTTCCTATGACTATGAGATTATGCAACTCCCGTTTGCCGGAGGAACACTTTGGGTGCTACCAAACGTCACAACGTAACTGGGTGATTATAAAGGAGCATTACAGGTGTCTCCAAAGGTAGATGTTGGGTTAGCGTATTTTGAGATTAGGATTTGTCACTCCGATTGTCGGAGAGGTATCTCTGGGCCCTCTCGGTAATGCACATCACATAAGCCTTGCAAGCATTGCAACTAATGAGTTAGTTGCGGGATGATGTATTACAGAACGAGTAAAGAGACTTGCCGGTAACAAGATTGAACTAGGTATTGGATACCGACGATCGAATCTCGGGCAAGTAACATACCGATGACAAAGGGAACAACGTATGTTGTTATGCGGTCTGACCGATAAAGATCTTCGTAGAATATGTAGGAGCCAATATGGGCATCCAGGTCCCGCTATTGGTTATTGACCGGAGACGTGTCTCGGTCATGTCTACATTGTTCTCGAACCGTAGGGTCCGCACACTTAACGTTACGATGACAGTTATTATGAGTTTATGCACTTTGATGTGCCGAAGGTTGTTCGGAGTCCCGGATGTGATCACGGACATGACGAGGAGTCTCGAAATGGTCGAGACATAAAGATTGATATATTGGAAGCCTATATTTAGATATCGGAAGTGTTCCGGGTGAAATCGGGATTTTACCGGAGTACCGGGAGGTTACCGGAACCCCCCGGGAGCTAAATGGGCCTTAGTGGGCTTTAGTGGAAAGGAGAAAGGGGAAGCCCAAGGTGGCCGCGCGCCTCCCCCCTCCCCTAGTCCTATTAGGACTAGGAGAGGTGGCCGGCCCCCCTCTCTCTCTTTCCCCCCCTTGAGGATTCCTATTCCAACTAGGATTAGGAGGGGGGGGGATCCTACTCCCAAAGGGAGTAGGACTCCTCCTGGCGCGCCCCAAGTCTGGCCGCACCTCTCCCCCCTTGCTCCTTTATATAGAGGGGCAGGGGGCACCTCTAGACACAATTGATCCCCGTGATCGTTCCATAGCCGTGTGCGGTGCCCCTGCCACCATATTCCACCTCGATCATATTGTAGCGGTGCTTAGGCGAAGCCCTGCGACAGTAGAACATCAAGATCGTCACCATGCCGTCGTGCTGATGGAACTCTTCCCCGACGCTTTGTTGGATCGGAGCCCGGGGATCGTCATCGAGCTGTACGTGTGCTAAGAACTCGGAGGTTCCGGAGTAACGGTGCTTGGATCGGTCGGATCGGGAAAACGTACGAATACTTCCTCTATGTTGTGTGATCGCTTCCGCAGTCGGTCTGCGTTGGTACGTAGACAACACTCTCCCCTCTCGTTGCTTTGCATCACCATGATCTTGCGTGTGCGTAGGAAATTTTTTGAAATTACTACGTTCCCCAACAGTGGCATCCGAGCCTAGGTTTTATGGTTTGATGTTATTTGCACGAGTAGAACACAAGTGAGTTGTGGGCGATATAAGTCATACTGCCTACCAGCATGTCATACTTTGGTTCAACGGTATTGTTGGACGAGACGACCCGGACCAACATTACGCGTACGCTTACACGAGACCGGTTCCCCCGACGTGCTTTGCACACAGGTGGCTTGCGGGCGACTGTCTCTCCAACTTTAGTTGAACCAAGTGTGGCTACGCCCAGTCCTTGCAAAGGTTAAAACGGAGTCTATTTGACAAACTATCGTTGTGGTTTTGATGCGTAGGTGAGATTGGTTCTTGCTTAAGCCCGTAGCAGCCACGTAAAACTTGCAACAACAAAGTAGAGGACGTCTAACTTGTTTTTGCAGGGCATGTTGTGATGTGATATGGTCAAGGCATGATGCTGAATTTTATTGTATGAGATGATCATGTTTTGTAACCGAGTTATCGGCAACTGGCAGGAGCCATATGGTTGTCGCTTTATTGTATGCAATGCAATCGCGATGTAATGCTTTACTTTATTACTAAACGGTAGTGATAGTCGTGGAAGCATAAGATTGGCGAGACGACAACGATGCTACGATGGAGATCAAGGTGTCGCGCCGGTGACGATGGTGATCATGACGGTGCTTCGGAGATGGAGATCACAAGCACAAGATGATGATGGCCATATCATATCACTTATATTGATTGCATGTGATGTTTATCCTTTTATGCATCTTATCTTGCTTTGATTTATGGTAGCATTATAAGATGATCTCTCACTAAATTATCAAGAAGTGTTCTCCCTGAGTATGCACCGTTGCCAAAGTTCGTCGTGCCCAGACACCACGTGATGATCGAGTGTGATAAGCTCTACGTCCATCTACAACGGGTGCAAGCCAGTTTTTGCACACGCAGAATACTCAGGTTAAACTTGATGAGCCTAGCATATGCAGATATGGCCTCGGAACACAGAGACCGAAAGGTCGAGCGTGAATCATATAGTAGATATGATCAACATAACGATGTTCACCATTGAAAACTACTCCATCTCACGTGATGATCGGTTATGGTTTAGTTGATTTGGATCACGTGATCACTTAGAAGATTAGAGGGATGTCTATCTAAGTGGGAGTTCTTAAGTAATATGATTAATTGAACTTTAATTTATCATGAACTTAGTCCTGGTAGTATTAGCATATCTATGTTGTAGATCAATAGCTCGCGTTGTTTCTTTCATATGTTTATTTTGATATGTTCCTAGAGAAAATTGTGTTGAAAGATGTTAGTAGCAATGATGCGGATTGGATCCGTGATCTGAGGTTTATCCTCATTGCTGCACAGAAGAATTATGTCCTTGATGCACCGCTAGGTAACAGACCTATTGCAGGAGCAGATGCAGACGTTATGAACGTTTGGCTAGCTCAATATGATGACTACTTGATAGTTTAGTGCACCATGCTTAACGGCTTAGAATTGAGACTTCAAAGACGTTTTGAACGTCATGGACCATATGAGATGTTCCAGAAGTTGAAGTTAATATTTCAAGCAAATACCCGAGTTGAGAGATATGAAGTCTCCAACAAGTTCTATAGCTAAAAGATGGAGGAGAATCGCTCAACTAGTGAGCATGTGCTCAGATTGTCTGGGTACTACAATCGCTTGAATCAAGTGGGAGTTAATCTTCCAGATAAGATAGTGATTGACAGAATTCTCTAGTCACCATCACCAAGTTAGTAGAACTTCGTGATGAACTATAATATGCAAGGGATAACAGAAACAACTCCCAAGCTCTTCGTGATGCTGAAATCAAACGAAGGTAGAAATCAAAGAAAACATCAAGTGTTGATGGTTGACACGATCACTAGTTTCAAGAAAAGGGCAGAGAGAAGAAGGAGAACTTCAAGAAGAACAGCAAGCAAGTTGCTGCTCAAGTGAAGAAGCCAAAATCTGATCCTAAGCCTGAGACTAAGTGCTTCTACTGCAAAGGGATTGGTCACTGGAAGCGGAACTACCCCAAGTGATTGGCGGATAAGAAGGATGGCAAAGTGAACATAAGTATATTTGATATACATGTTATTGATGTGTACTTTACTAGTGTTTATAGCAAACCCTCAGTATTTGATACTAGTTCAGTTGCTAAAGATTAGTAACTCGAAACGGGAGTTGCAGAATAAACAGAGACTAGTTAAGGGTGAAGTGACGATGTGTGTTGGAAATGGTTCCAAGATTGATATGATCATCATCGCAAACTCCCTATAATTTCGGGATTAGTGTTGAACCTAAATAAGTGTTATTTGGTGTTTGCATTGAGCATGAATATGATTTGATCATGTTTATTGTAATACG
Source organism: Triticum dicoccoides (assembly GCF_002162155.2). NCBI lineage: Eukaryota > Viridiplantae > Streptophyta > Magnoliopsida > Poales > Poaceae > Triticum > Triticum dicoccoides. Next base: position 437,595,804 of record NC_041380.1, read on the forward strand.
GTTATTCATTTAAGTAAGAGAATAAATTGTTGTTCTGTTTACATGAATAAAACCTTTTATGGTTACACACCCAATGAAAATAGTTCATTGGATCTCGATCGTAGTGATACACATAATCATAATATTGAAACCAAAAGATGCGAAGTTAATAATGATAGTGCAACTTATTTGTGGCACTGCCGTTTAGGTCATATTGGTGTAAAGCGCATGAAGAAACTCCATGCTGATGGGCTTTTTGGAATCACTTGATTATGAATCAGTTGATGCTTGCGAACCATGCCTCATGGGCAATATGACTAAGACTCTGTTCTTCGGAGCAATGGAGCGAGCAACAGATTTGTTGGAAATCATACATACTGATGTATGTGGTCCGATGAATATTGAGGCTCGCGACAGATATCATTATTTTCTGATCTTCACAGATGATTTGAGCAGATATGAGTATATCTATTTGATGAAACATAAGTCTAAAACATTTGAAAAGTTCAAAGAATTTCAGAGTGAAGTGAAAAATCATCGTAACAAGAAAATAAAGTTTCTACGATCTGATCGTAGAGAAGAGTATTTGAGTTACGAGTTTGGCCTTCAGTTAAAAACAATGTGAAATAGTTTCACTACTCACGCCACCTGGAACACCACAGCATAATGGTATGTCCGAACGTCATAACCATACTTTATTGGATATAGTGCAATCTATGATGTATATTACCGATCTACCACTATCGTTTTGGGGTTATGCATTAGAGACAGCTGCATTCATGTTAAATAGGGCACCATCAAAATCCGTTGAGACGATGCCTTATGAACTGTGGTTTGGGAAGAAACCAAAGTTGTCGTTTCTTAAAGTTTGGGGTTGTGTTGCTTATGTGAAAAAGTTTCATCCTGATAAGCTCAAACCCAAATCGGAAAAGTGCATCTTCATAGGATACCCTAAAGAAAATGTTGGGTACACCTTCTATCACAGATCCGAAGGCAAAATATTTGTTGCTGAGAATGGATCCTTTCCAGAGAAGGAGTTTCTCTTGAAAGAAGTGAGTAGGAGGAAAGTAGAAAACTTGATAAGGTAATTGTACCTTCTCCCTTATTGGAAAGTAGTTCATCACAAAAATCTGTTCTTGTGACTACTACACCAATTAGTGAGGAAGCTAATGATGATGATCATGTAAACTTCAGATCAAGTTACTACCGAATCTCGTAGGTAAACCAGAGTGAGATCCGCACCAGAGTGGTACGGTAATCCTGTTCTGGAGGTCATGTTACTTGAACATGACGAACCTACGAACTATGAGGAAGCGATGATGAGCCCAGATTCCGCAAAATGGCTTGAAGCCATGAAATCTGAGATGGGATCCATGTATGAGAACAAAGTATGGACTTTGGTTGACTTGCCCGATGATCGGCAAGCAATTGAGAATAAATGGATCTTCAAGAGGAAGACGGACGCTGATAGTAGTGTTACTATCTACAAAGCTAGAATTGTCGCAAAAGGTTTTCGACAAGTTCGAAGTGTTGACTACGATGAGAGTTTCTCGCTCGTATCTATGCTAGAGTCTGTCCAAATCATGTTAGTAATTGCCGCATTTTATGAAATCTGGCAAATGGATAAACAAAACTGCATTCCTTAATGGATTTGTTAAAGAAGAGTTGTATATGATGCAACCAGAAGGTTTTGTCAATCCGAAAGGTGCTAACAAAATGTGCAAGCTCCAGCGATCCATCTGTGGACTGGTGCAAGCATCTCGGAGTTGGAACATACGCTTTGATGAGTTGATCAAAGCATATAGTTTTATACAGACTTGCGGTGAAGCCTGTATTTACAAGAAAGTGAGTGGGAGCAATACAACATTTCTGATAAGTATATGTGAATGACATATTGTTGATCGGAAATAATGTAGAATTATTCTGTAAAGCATAAAGGAGTGTTTGAAAGGAGTTTTTTCAAAGAAAGACTTCGGTGAAGCTGCTTACATATTGAGCTCCAAGATCTATAGAGATAGATCAAAATGCTTGATAAGGTTTTTCAATAAGTACATACCTTGACAAGATTTTGAAGTAGTTCAAAATGGAGCAGTCAAAGAAAGAGTTCTTGCCTGTATTACAAGGTGTAAAGTTGAGTAAGACTCAAAGCCCGACCTCGGCAGAAGATAGAAAGAGAATTAAAGTCATTCCCTATGCCTTGGCCATAGGTTCTATAAAGTATGTCATGCTGTATACCAGATCTATTGTATACCCTGCACTGATTAAGCAAGGGAGTACGATAGTGATCTAGGAGTAGATCACTGGACAGCGGTCAGAATTATCCTTAGTGAAATAAGGATATGTTTCTCGATTATGGACATGACAAAAAGGTTCGTCGTAAAAGGTTACGTCGATGCAAGTTTTGACACAGATCTGAATGACTCTAAATCTCGATCTAGATACATATTGAAAGTGGGAGCAATTAGCTAGAGTAGCTCCATGCAGAGCATTGTAGACATAGAATTCGCAAAATACTTACGGATCTGTATGTGACAGACCCGTTGACTAATATTCTCTCACAAGCAAAACATGATCACACCTTAATACTCTTTGGGTGTTAATCACATAGCGATGTGAACTAGATTACTGAATCTAGTAAACCCTTTGGGTGTTGGTCACATGGCGATGTGAACTATGGGTGTTAATCACATGATGATGTGAACTATCGATGTTAATCACATGATGATGTGATCTAGATTATTGACTCTAGTGCAAGTGGGAGACTGAAGGAAATATGCCCTAGAGGCAATAATAAAGTTATTATTTATTTCCTTATATCATGATAAATGTTTATTATTCATGCTAGAATTGTATTAACCGGAAACATAATACATGTGTGAATACATAGACAAACAGAGTGTCACTAGTATGCCTCTACTTGACTAGCTCGTTAATCAAAGATGGTTATGTTTCCTAACCATAGACAAAGGAGTTGTTATTTGATTAACGGGATCACATCATTAGTTGAATGATCTGATTGACATGACCCATTCCATTAGCTTAGCACCCGATCGTTTAGTATGTTGCTATTGCTTTCTTCATGACTTATACATGTTCCTATGACTATGAGATTATGCAACTCCCGTTTGCCGGAGGAACATTTTGGGTGCTACCAAACGTCACAACGTAACTGGGTGATTATAAAGGAGCATTACAGGTGTCTCCAAAGGTAGATGTTGGGTTGGCATATTTCGAGATTAGGATTTTTCACTCCGATTGTCGGAGAGGTATCTCTGGGCCCTCTTGGTAATGCACATCACATAAGCCTTGCAAGCATTGCAACTAATGAGTTAGTTGCGGGATGATGTATTACAGAACGAGTAAAGAGACTTGCCGGTAACGAGATTGAACTAGATATTGGATACCGACGATCGAATCTCGGGCAAGTAACATACCGATGACAAAGGGAACAACGTATGTTGTTATGCGGTCTGAACGATAAAGATCTTCGTAGAATATGTAGGAGACAATATGGGCATCCAGGTCCCGCTATTGGTTATTGACCGGAGACGTGTCTCGGTCATGTCTACATTGTTCTCGAACTGTAGGGTCCGCACGCTTAATGTTACGATGACAGTTATTATGAGTTTATGCATTTTGATGTACCGAAGGTTGTTAGGAGTCCCGGATGTGATCACGGACATGACGAGGAGTCTCGAAATGGTTGAGACATAAAGATTGATATATTGGAAGCCTATATTTGGATATTGGAAGTGTTCCGGGTGAAATCGGGATTTTACCGGAGTACCGGGAGGTTACCGGAACCCCCCGGAAGCTAAATGGGCCTTAGTGGGCTTTAGTGGAAAGGAGAAAGGGGCAGCCCAAGGTGGCCGCGCGCCTCCCTCCTCCCCTAGTCCTATTAGGACTAGGAGAGGTGGCCGGCCCCCCTCTCTCTCTTTCCCCCCCTTGAGGATTCCTATTCCAACTAGGATTGGGGGGGGGGGAATCCTACTCCCAGAGGGAGTAGGACTCCTCCTGGCACGCCCCAAGGCTGGCCGCACCTCTCCCCCCTTGCTCCTTTATATACAGGGGCAGGGGGCACCTCTAGACACAATTGATCCCCGTGATCGTTCCATAGCCGTGTGCGGTGCCCCCTGCCACCATATTCCACCTCGATCATATTGTAGCGGTGCTTAGGCGAAGCCCTGCGACAGTAGAACATCAAGATTGTCACCACACCGTCGTGCTGACGGAACTCTTCCTCGACGCTTTGCTGGATCGGAGCCCGGGGATCGTCATCGAGCTGTACGTGTGCTAAGAACTCGGAGGTGCCGGAGTAACGGTGCTTGGATCGGTTGGATCGGGAAAACGTACGACTACTTCCTCTACGTTGTGTGATCGCTTCCGCAGTCGGTCTGCGTTGGTACGTAGACAACACTCTCCCCTCTCGTTGCTTTGCATCACCATGATCTTGCGTGTGCGTAGGAATTTTTTTGAAATTACTACGTTCCCCAACAGATTAGCTATAGACGGCGAAACACTGCCCGGTTGTGAATGATGCACTCTTGCAACCAAGTAGAGAGCCCGTGCTTTTGGTCTTTAGTTCGAGGGACTATTTGTGGGTGATACGAGGGATCATTCATTGACAGTTTGAGGGACCCCAAGTACGATCTACACCCACATGTTCTTCTTCCGCTGCAACTCGGTGACGGTAACAATCGTGATCCTAACCTGTTATGCATCTTCATATTGATTTTGGGTGATCGTAGGCATGATTTTTTTTGATTTCTACTATGTTTCCCAACAAATACTTATAATTAAAACAAGCATGGGTATGAGGACTTGTTTCTTACAACCATATATTTGTGATCATGATCATCAGATCATAATTTGTGCCCTGGAAGACACCCGTTAGGATGTGCTTGTAACAAACGAAGTAGGGATGTGTCCAAATTGCTTCTTGAGCGGTCCAGACCTGCATCAAGAGTCAATTGTCCAACCGTAGACTCTTACCATCACGTGGGGTTACCTCGGTTATTAAGATAAACCAGACAAATTCATTGGGCGTTTAATGACTACCCCTCATGTATCCTCAAGGATTGGCTTTTCGTTACCACACAAAACCTTTCTGTCACTGGTGTTTAGAATATATAACATTCCGCATCCTCCTAGCTCCTAACCCCCTCCTTGATCAAACTCCATGATCATGGGTACCTATAGGGTCGAAGAACGAGAAAGAGATAAAATACAACTATGATGTAATTTATACGCATATGTGATGTTAATTCAAGTCATTCCATCGATCCCTTATACAAATACGTCAGGTTGTAAGGCTATGCCTCAACTCATTGCCTTATGGATTACTCATACATGGCAATCGGATCGCAAGAAGCAATCATTGGAGAAGACGTAAAGATGAATGCTTTGTTGATAATATGTCTTACAGTGGTTGTCGGATGCGATACATGATTACAAGTATGACTAACTTGCAGGTGGTTTGCTGCGTTATGGAGATGATGGTGGCTATGAAGATGAGATGGGAAATGATGGTGGTTAGGGTTGGAGAATGACTTCTGTTACGGTGATGCAGATTCTCGCGGCTGCCCTTGGCAAGTCATGTACCGTTTATAAAAGTTGTTGGGGTGGACATCACGGTGCTATTGACGGCAGATATTGTCTTGTGTTATGTGTTATGTTGGTGCTGGTGCGCCTCCCATTTGATTTATTCTATCTTCATTTTGTTTTTTTCATCTATATGATTGATTTTTACCATATATAGTCTTTTTCCCGTGAAAATAAAATAAAGAGAAAATTCTGCAATCTAGCATTAATTAGTCATTAGTGGCAATATCGGAGGAATATCTTAGATTTTATGAAATAAACTAGTTTGAACAAGGATGTGATGAGGGTAAAAAATACACTCATCTTTTGGGCCCCTTCCAGTGCCGCACCAGGTTCGATTCACTGGATCAGACAATTAGGCACCACGACGTCGTTCCCCTTCTTCAAGGTGTTGTCTTGTTTGCTCGGCATCCCCGATGTTGGATATCGAGATATGGGTCGTCGCATCGGTTTGGGCTATCTCTCAAGGTGTGGACATCCAGTGTGTTGTATACGTCCTCACCGATGCTTCCCCCATGGCTTCCGCCTTTGGCCCGTCTGATTCATGCAACCCACTCGCTGATATCTAGGCGCTCTAGGTAGGAGTACGTTGATTCGGCCATGTCCGAGGTCGTGGCCGCTCAGAGGTGGTGCCTCGTGTTGGTCGTGCCACAGTCTGGGTGTCCTGAGCCCTGCCTCCTAGCATTCTATGGCCGGGGGCCGGGCTAGGTGGGTTTCATCCAAATACTCCATCCGTTCTTAAATATAAGTCTTTTTAGACATTTCAAACAGACTACAACATACGGATGTATGTAGACATATGTTAGAGTATAAATTCACTTATTTTGCTCCGTATGTAGTCACTTGTTGAATTCTATAAAAAGACTTATATTTTGGAAGGGAAAACTTTGTTTTTGCCACTGTAGTTTTTGCCTACTTTGCATATGCCACTCTAGAATTTGAGATATCACTTCTGCCACTCTTAGTTTTTGACAATACATCACAAATGTCATTCCGTGGCAAAAGCAATAACTTTTCATTTCACTTTTGCCACTCTTAGATTTTGATAATGTATCACAATTGTCATTCTAAAATTATTGCTTTTGCCATAGAATGGCAATTGTCATGTATTGTCAAAAACTAAGAGTGGCAAAAGTAAAATGTCAAATTCTAGAGTAGCATAAGCAAAGTTGGCAAAAACTAGAGTGGCAAAAACAAAGTTTTCCCATTTTGAAACGGAGGGAGTATCTTTTATTAGATTGAATTTCACTAATTTATATACATCTTCGAGTTACCTTGGGTATCAAGAAGCCATTGTGAAAATTGATAAGCAGAGGTTTAGATGTTGATCTGATTTATCCCTTGAGAAATGAGAAATGAAAGATAGCCAATACAATTGGAAAAATTAAGTGCAGCATGAGGCGTTGTGCTTGCACACACAACTTTCACTAAATTTAATCATATATTATTTCTTCCCCCCCCCACTACAACGCACAAGCATATGTGCTAGTATAATATAAATCAACACACATTTTAATTATTGATACCCCCTCCCCCCTCTCATTTTATAATGTAGTGCGTATGAATTTTTTGAAAAGTCAAACCTTGTAAATTTTGACCGAACCGAGTTTATAGAAGAAACTATTTATATCTACAATACCAAATATATAATATATTAACCTAATGATATACTACAATGGGCATTTTAGATGTTAATCTTTTTTTCCATAAACTTGGTCAAAGTTTATGAGATTTGATTTTTCAAAAAAAATTATATACACTACGTTAATGAAACGGAGAGACTACAAGATAGTCTGCTAAGATTTATTAGTTAGTACGCAGCATACAAATAGTTGCTGCGGATATTTCTACGTGCAGGCACAACATACATTTCGTTCAGATTTATTGGTACACAGCATTTCGCCGTCGCTCCACAAGTGGGTAGTGGCTAACCCACTCACCAAGCCACCATTTCTTTGTATGAGCGGGGCAGAACAGAGCAAAAGGTTGCCATGCCACTCCAAGAGTAGTTTGCCGCGCCGCGCGCTTGCTTTATTTCTTTCTGGTATCGCCGCGCTTTTACCGGCTGCTGATGCGCAGCGGCCGAACCATTGTCGGGGGTGGGCACGGGTACGGGTAGCTGAGCTGCTGCGGCGGCGGAGCAGACGCGTACGGTGCAGCGGCCGCCGCCAGGTACCCCGTCGCTCCAACCTGCTGGTACTGGCCGGCGGGTGGGTGGATGACTCCTCCGAGCTTGTAGGAGAGGTTGAGCACGCCGCGAACCTTGTTAGAGCCGACCTTGCGCACCTTGTAGGCGCCTTGCGTGGCGCCGGTTGGCTCGTCGCCGGCGCCGGCTAGGATCTCGGTGAGCGGGAGGATCACCTCGCCCACGTCGCGGTCGCCGAGGGGGCGCTCTGTGCGGAGGAGCACGCGCAGAGCGCCGCTGCCGGAGCCGGAGGCTGGGACCGTGACGCGGACAGTGGCGTTCCAGGTGGGGTTGCGGCCGCCGGTGCGGTCGGCGAGGACCCGCTCCCGGGAGATGGGGTCGCCGGCGAGGTAGACGACCGCGTAGACCTCCATCTTGGAGACGAGGTTGACGTCCCTGAGGTCCCTCGCGGAGACCAGGGTGACATCCACCGTCCTGCTCGCCATGATCGTCGACCGACCGTGCACTCGATCACTCGATCGCGTCGCGGTTCTGCTCGTGCGTTGTTGCCTGCCTGCTCCGTTCCTCGGTCCGTGTATATGTAGAGGAGGGCAGCGTACGCCTACGTGCCAGCCATATGGGACGAGGTGCGCCATCACTGACGACCATTAACAACTGGCTCGAGCGCAGCCACTGCTTTTGCATCGACAGGGAAGCAGATTCCGGGCGTGATTTGTCATTTGTTAATCCTTCTTCCATACTTTGATCAGATCATGTTGCCGGCGATTCTTCTCTTAATATATGCTGTGCTACATGATCGATATGCCGGTCGACGTGGAAAAACCACCCAGCGGAAATGATTCCATGACCTCATTAATCTGCATCTGTGCTACAAGGATTACAATGACAAGGGGTACTTTGGGACAAGTTTTGCATTTTTCAAGCAAAGAGATGGCTGTATGCAGCGGCGGATCTAGCAACTTATCAAAGCATGGGCACATAACAATCCTTTTTTTACGGGGGTGGGCACAACACAAACTAAAGTGGTGCACTTTGATCTATCGAGAAAGACAAGAACCATATATTGAATAAAAATCATGTCAATACAAGTGTTGATATTTCATACTCCATCCGTCCCAAAATTCTTATCTTAAATTTGTCTAAATACGGATGTATTTAGTCATGTTTTAGTATTAGATATATCCGTATTTACACAAATCTAAGACAAGAACTTTGGAACGAAGGGAGTAGATTATTACTTATATTTCAATGTTCACCCACACAGCCACACACCATGTGGATACCCCACCGAGAATGTACAAGATACATAAATGGTTATTAGTAAATTGTATTTTTAACTTGTTTATGTTCAAGAATCAACTATCGACGGGGTTACACATAGCAACGTGGTTAGTGATGAGTACGCAGGGGGGTTATGTACGACGGCTTTATATCGAAGGTCATCGTATCATTGACAAAGTTTCTTCACGTACGAGTGAATGAGTTACAAACCA
>NC_041380.1:437605187-437608091 GCF_002162155.2 Triticum dicoccoides
CCTTGAGAAATGACCAAGACTACTTTGCAGAGAGGAGGTGGGAGGATTGAACTAGGTAGTTTTTTGTCATTTAGGTTATATGCAAAGAGAGTTTTGGCTCAGTGGTTGGTATGCGGTTGTGCATCCTAACGACCCGAGTTCAATTCCTAAAATTGACAGGTGATGCACATGGGTTTTCTTCCGTTTATTGAGGATCAAATTTGGTGTGTGGTGAAACCGCGTATCAAGAAATATCTTGATACTCATTTAAAAAAATTCTGAGGACCATGTTTATCTTGGTACTCATACTAAAATGGCCGTATGCATCCCTAGTTGATGCAGAGGCCGGGAAGTGAAATTCTCTTCCATTTTTAAGACGTCAGGAGACCCGGTGACTGGCGACTCGGGGGATCCCATCTCACCCGCAGGGGGCTCAAACAATTTGCCTCCCGTCTCGCCGCCACCGGAGGCCACCGTCGGTGAAGCTGGCGCTGGGGCCAAGGATGGTGGCAGTGGGGCGTTCCACGGGTGAGGTTCGGCCTCCATCCATGGCGATCTCGTGATGGCGACTTTGGGCGACACTGGTGGCGCTTGGTGCGGTTTCCGTCATGTGCTGTCCAGGAGGAAGCCGTTCTTCGCCGTCCACCGGTGCATGATGGCCGCCGCAACAAGCGCAGGTGCAGGCTCCAGGGATGGTGCACATGGTTCCAGCACCCTGATTCAGATCATGTGTCGATCCGGCGACATCAACGGCAGCCCCATTGATCTATTGATCTAGGGGTTAGTCCATGCCGGCCTGCCTTGGTCCGAGCTCCTACATCTTCATAGGCCAACCCCTGTTGGCCGCCTCTGGTTCCCTTGTCCAAATTGCGGCAGGGTAAACCCAGGGTCCCTTCGATGACATGCTATGTGTGGTGATCACTTCAGCCTGCGGCAGTGGCCTCGCTGCAGATTATCATCATCGACAGATTTTGTGAGAGTTTTATCTGAAGGAAATATGCCCTAGAGGCAATAATAGAGTTGTTATTTATATTTCCTTATATCATGATAAATGTTTATTATTCATGCTAGAATTGTATTAACCGGAAACTTAGTACATGTGTGAATACATAGACAAAACAGAGTGTCCCTAGTATGCCTCTACTTGACTAGCTCGTTAATCAAAGATGATTAAGTTTCCTAAGCATAAACATGTGTTGTCATTTGATGAATGGGATCACTCATTAGAGAATGATGTGACGGACAAGACTCATCCGTTAGCTTAGCATAATGACCGTTTAGTTTTATTGCTATTACTTTCTTCATGACTTATACATATTCCTCTGACTATGAGATTATGCAACTCCCGAATACCGGAGGAACACCTTGTGTGCTATCAAACGTCACAACGTAAGTGTGTGATTATACAGATGCTCTACAGGTGTCTCCGAAGGTGTTTGTTGAGTTGGCATAGATCGAGATTAGGATTTGTCACTCCGAGTATCGGAGAGGTATCTATGGGCCCTCTCGGTAATGCACATCACTATAAGCCTTGCAAGCAATGTGACTAATGAGTTAGTTACGGGTTGATGCATTACGGAACGAGTAAATAGACTTACCGGTAACGAGATTGAACTAGGTATGATGATACCGACAATCGAATCTCGGGCAAGTAACATACCGATGACAAAGGGAATGACGTATGTTGTTATGCGGTTTAACCGATAAAGATCTTCATAGAATATGTAGGAGCCAATATGAGAATCTAGGTTCTGCTATTGGTTATTGACCGGAGATATGTCTTGGTCATGTCTACATAGTTCTCGAACCCATAGGGTCCGCACGCTTAACGATCGATGACGATTTGTATTATGAGTTATGTGTTTTGGTGACCGAAGTTTGCTCGGAGTCCCGGATGAGATCACAGACATGATGAGGAGTCTTGGAATGGTTGAGAGGTAAAGATTCATACATTGGAAGGTTGTATTCGGACATCGGAATGGTTCCGAGTGATTCGGGGCTTTTTTCGGGGTACCGAGGGGTTACCGGAACACCCCCCGGGGGGAATATTGGGCCTACATGGGCCATAGGGGAGAGGGGAGGCAACCCACAAGGGGTAGTCGCGCCCGCTCCCTATAGGGAGTCCGAATTGGACTAGGGAGGGGGGCGCGTCCCCCCTTTCCTTCTCCTCTTCCTCTTCCTTCCCTCTTCCCCCCCTCCGCAAAAGGAAAGGGAGTCCAACTAGGATTGGGAGTCCTAGTTGGACTCCTCCCTTTGGCGTGCCCCAAGGCCGGCCGCCTCCTCCCCTCCTCCTTTATATATGGGGGCAGGAGGCACCCCAAAGGTGTTGGGGAATGTAGTAATTTCAAAAAAATTCCTACGCACACGCAAGATCATGGTGATGCATAGCAACGAGAGGGGAGAGTGTGTCCACGTACCCTCGTAGACCGAAAGGGGAAGCGTTAGCACAACGCGGTTGATGTAGTCGTACGTCTTCACAATCCGACCGATCAAGTACCGAATGCACGACACCTCCGAGTTCTGCACACGTTCAACTCGATGACGTCCCTCGAACTCCAATCTAGCCGAGCTTTGAGGGAGAGTTCCGTTAGCACGACGGCGTGGTGACGATGTTGATGTTCTACCGTCGCAGGGCTTCGCCTAAGCACCGCCATGACATTATCTAGGTGGACTATGGTGGAGAGGGGCACCGCACACGGCTAAAAGATCCAAGAGATGAATTGTTGTGTCTCCAAGGGGTGCCTCCCTCCCCGTATATAAAGGAGTGGAGGAGGAGGAGGGGCCCGGCCACCCTAGGCGCGCCCCATGAGGAGTCCTACTCCCACCGGGAGTAGGACTCCCCTTTTCCATGTGGGAGTAGGAGAGGAGAGGGAAGAAGAGAGAGGGGAAAGGAAAGGGGGCGCTGCCCCCATGCTTGTCCAATTC
>NC_041380.1:437608294-437627944 GCF_002162155.2 Triticum dicoccoides
TGCCCTTTGGCCGCTCCTCCTCTTCTCCATTAGGGCCCAATAGGCCCATTAGTCTCCCCGGGGGGTTCCGGTAACCCCCCAGTACTCCGGTATATGCCCGAAACTCCTCGAAACCATTCCAGTGTCCAAACATAGTCGTCCAATATATCGATCTTTACGTCTCGACCATTTCGAGACTCCTCGTTATGTCCGTGATCATATCCGGGACTCCGAACTACATTCGGTACATCAAAAACCATAAACTCATAATATAACCGTCATCAAACTTTAAGCGTGCGGACCCTACGGGTTCGAGAACTATGTAGACATGACCGAGACACGTCTCCGGTAAATAACCAATAGCGGAACCTGGATGCTCATATTGGCTCCTACATATTATACGAAGATCTTTATCGGTCAAACCGCATAACAACATACATTGTTCCCTTTGTCATTGGTATGTTACTTGCCCGAGATTCGATCGTCGGTATCTCAATGAAGGAAATATGCCCTAGAGGCAATAATAAAGTTATTATTTATTTCCTTATATCATGATAAATGTTTATTATTCATGCTAGAATTGTATTAACCGGAAACATAATACATGTGTGAATACATAGACAAACAGAGTGTCACTAGTATGCCTCTACTTGACTAGCTCGTTAATAAAAGATGGTTATGTTTCCTAACCATGAACAAAGAGTTGTTATTTGATTAACGAGGTCACATCATTAGTTGAATGATCTGATTGACATGACCCATTCCATTAGCTTAGCACCCGATCGTTTAGTATGTTGCTATTGCTTTCTTCATGACTTATACATGTTCCTATAACTATGAGATTATGCAACTCCCGTTTACCGGAGGAACACTTTGGGTGCTACCAAACGTCACAACGTAACTGGGTGATTATAGAGGAGTACTACAGGTGTCTCCAAAGGTACATGTTGGGTTGGCGTATTTCGAGATTAGGTTTTGTCACTCCGATTGTCGGAGAGGTATCTCCGGGCCCTCTCGGTAATGCACATCACTTAAGCCTTGCAAGCATTACAACTAAATGAGTTAGTTGCGGGATGATGTATTACAGAACGAGTAAAGAGACTTGCCGGTAACGAGATTGAACTAGGTATTGGATACCGACGATCGAATCTCGGGCAAGTAACATACCGATGACAAAGGGAACAACGTATGTTGTTATGCGGTCTGACCGATAAAGATCTTCATAGAATATGTAGGAGCCAATATGGGCATCCAGGTCCCGCTATTGGTTATTGACCGGAGACATGTCTCGGTCATGTCTACATTGTTCTCGAACCCGTAGGGTCCGCACGCTTAAGGTTACGATGACAGTTATATTATGAGTTTATGCATTTTGATGTACCGAAGTTAGTTTGGAGTCCCGGATGTGATCACGGACATGACGAGGAGTCTCGAAATGGTCGAGACATAAAGATTGATATATTGGAAGCCTATATTTGGATATCGGAAGTGTTCCGGGTGAAATCGGGATTTTACCGGAGTACCGGGAGGTTACCGGAACCCCCCGGAGCCATATGGGCCTTAATGGGCTTTAGTGGAAAGGAGAAAGGGGAAGCCCAAGGTGGCCGCGTGCCTCCCCCCTTCCCCTAGTCCTATTAGGACTAGGAGAGGTGGCCGGCCCCCCTCTCCCTCTTTCCCCCTTGGGGAATCCTAGTCCAACTAGGATTGGGGGGGGGGGAGTCCTACTCCCGGGAGGAGTAGGACTCCTTCTGCGCCCTCCTCCTGGCCGGCGGCCCCCCTCCCCTTTGGCTCCTTTATATACTAAGGTAGAGGCACCCCAGAAACACACAAGTTGATCCACGTGATCTATTCCTTAGCCGTGTGCGGTGCCCCCAGCCACCATAGTCCTCGATAATACTGTAGCGAAGTTTAGGCGAAGCCCTGCTGCTGTAGTACATCAAGATCGTCATCATGCCGTCGTGCTGACGGAACTCTTCCCCGACACTTTGCTGGATCGGAGTCCGGGGATCGTCATCGAGCTGAACGTGTGCTTGAACTCGGAGGTGCCGTAGTTTCGGTGCTTGATCGGTTGGATCGTGAAGACGTACGACTACTTCCACTACGTTGCGTCATCGCTTCCGCAGTCGGTCTGCGTGGGTACGTAGACAACACTCTCCCCTCACATGATCTTGCGTGTGCGTAGGAATTTTTTTGAAATTACTACGTTCCACAACAGTGGTATCAGAGCCTAGGTTATTTATGTTGATGTTATATGCATGAGTAGAACACAAGTGAGTTGTGGGCGATATAAGTCATACTGCCTACCAGCATGTCATACTTTGGTTCGGCGGTATTGTTGGACGAGACGACCCGGACCAACCTTACGCGTACGCTTACGCGAGACCGGTTCCCCCGACGTGCTTTGCACACAGGTGGCTTGCGGGCGACTGTCTCTCCAACTTTACTTGAACCAAGTATGGCTACGACCGGTCCTTGCGAAGGTTAAAACGGAGTCTATTTGACAAACTATCGTTGTGGTTTTGATGCGTAGGTGAGATTGGTTCTTACTTAAGCCCGTAGCAGCCACGTAAAACTTGCAACAACAAAGTAGAGGACGTCTAACTTGTTTTTGCAGGGCATGTTGTGATGTGATATGGTCAAGACATGATACTGAATTTTATTGTATGAGATGATCATGTTTTGTAACCGAGTTATCGGCAACTGGCAGGAGCCATATGGTTGTCGCTTTATTGTATGCAATGCAATCACGATGTAATGCTTTGCTTTATTACTAAACGGTAGTGATAGTCGTGGAAGCATAAGATTGGCGAGACGACAACGATGCTACGATGGAGATCAAGGTGTCGCGCCGGTGACGATGGTGATCATGACGGTGCTTCGGAGATGGAGATCACAAGCACAAGATGATGATGGCCATATCATATCACTTATATTGATTGCATGTGATGTTTATCCTTTTATGCATCTTATCTTGCTTTGATTGACGGTAGCATTATAAGATGATCTCTCACTAAAATTATCAAGAAAGTGTTCTCCCTGAGTATGCACCGTTGCCAAAGTTCGTCGTGCCCAGACACCACGTGATGATTGGGTGTGATAAGCTCTACATCCATCTACAACGGGTGCAAGCCAGTTTTGCACACGCAGAATACTCAGGTTAAACTTGACGAGCCTAGCATATGCAGATATGGCCTCGAAACACGGAGACCGAAAGGTCGAGCGTGAATCATATAGTAGATATGATCAACATAACGATGTTCACCATTGAAAACTACTCCATCTCACGTGATGATCGGTTATGGTTTAGTTGATTTGGATCACGTAATCACTTAGAAGATTAGAGGGATGTCTATCTAAGTGGAAGTTCTTAAGTAATTTGATTAATTGAACTTAAACTTATCATGAACTTAGTACCTGATAGTATCTTGCTTGTTTATGTTGATTGTAGATAGATGGCTCGTGCTGTTGTTCCGTTGAATTTTAATGCGTTCCTTGAGAAAGCAAAGTTGAAAGATGATGGTAGCAATTACACAGACTGGGTCCGTAACTTGAGGATTATCCTCATTGCTGCACAGAAGAATTACGTCCTGGAAGCACCGCTGGGTGCCAGGCCTGCTGCTGGAGAAACACCAGATGTTATGAACTTCTGGCAGAGCAAAGCTGATGACTACTCGATAGTTCAGTGTGCCATGCTTTACGGCTTAGAATCGGGACTTCAACGACGTTTTGAACGACATGGAGCATATGAGATGTTCCAGGAGTTGAAGTTAATATTTCAAGCAAATGCCCGGATTGAGAGATATGAAGTCTCCAATAAGTTCTATAGCTGCAAGATGGAGGAGAATAGTTCTGTCAGTGAGCATATACTCAAAATGTCTGGGTATAATAATCACTTGATTCAGATGGGAGTTAATCTTCCAGATGATTGCGTCATTGACAGAATTCTCCAATCACTGCCACCAAGCTACAAGAGCTTCGTGATGAACTATAATATGCAAGGGATGAACAAGACTATTCCCGAGCTCTTCGCGATGCTGAAAGCTGCGGAGGTAGAAATTAAGAAGGAGCATCAAGTGTTGATGGTTAACAAGACCACTAGTTTCAAGAAAAAGGGCAAAGGGAAGAAGAAGGGGAACTTCAAGAAGAACGGCAAACAAGTTGCTGCTCAGGAGAAGAAACCCAAGTCTGGACCTAAGCCTGAAACTGAGTGCTTCCACTGCAAGTAGACTGGTCACTGGAAGCGGAACTGCCCCAAGTATTTGGCGGATAAGAAGGATGGCAAGGTGAACAAAGTTATATGTGATATACATGTTATTGATGTGTACCTTACTAGAGCTCGCAGTAGCACCTGGGTATTTGATACTGGTTCTGTTGCTAATATTTGCAACTCGAAACAGGGACTACGGAATAAGCGGGCATTGGTAAAGGATGAGGTGACGATGCGCGTGGGAAACGGTTCCAAAGTCGATGTGATCGCGGTCGGCACGCTACCTCTACATCTACCTTCGGGATTAATATTAGACCTAAATAATTGTTATTTGGTGCCAGCGTTGAGCATGAACATTATATCTGGATCTTGTTTAATGCGAGACGGTTATTCATTTAAATCAGAGAATAATGGTTGTTCTATTTATATGAGTAATATCTTTTATGGTCATGCACCTTTGAAGAGTGGTCTATTTTTGATGAATCTCGATAGTAGTGATACACATATTCATAATGTTGAAGCCAAAAGATGCAAAGTTGATAATGAAAGTGCAACTTATTTGTGGCACTGTCGTTTAGGTCATATCGGTGTAAAGCGCATGAAGAAACTCCATAATGATGGACTTTTGGAACCACTTGATTATGAATCACTTGGTACTTGCGAACCGTGCCTCATGGGCAAAATGACTAAAACACCGTTCTCCGGTACTATGGAGAGAGCAACATATTTGTTGGAAATCATACATACCGATGTATGTGGTCCGATGAATATTGAGGCTCGTGGCGGATATCGTTATTTTCTCACCTTCACAGATGACTTAAGCAGATATGGGTATATCTACTTAATGAAACATAAGTCTGAAACATTTGAAAAGTTCAAAGAGTTTCAGAGTGAAGTTGAAAATCATCGTAACAAGAAAATAAAGTTTCTACGATCTGATCGTGGAGGAGAATATTTGAGTTACGAGTTTGGTGTACATTTGAAAAATTGTGGAATAGTTTCGCAACTCACGCCACCCGGAACACCACAGCGTAATGGTGTGTCCGAACGTCGTAATCGTACTTTACTAGATATGGTGCGATCTATGATGTCTCTTACTGATTTACCGCTATCGTTTTGGGGTTATGCTTTAGAGACGGCCGCATTCACATTAAATAGGGCACCATCAAAATCCGTTGAGACGACGCCTTATGAACTATGGTTTGGCAAGAAACCAAAGTTGTCGTTTCGTAAAGTTTGGGGCTGCGATGCTTATGTGAAAAAGCTTCAACCTGATAAGCTCGAACCCAAGTCAGAGAAATGTGTCTTCATAGGATACCCAAAGGAGACTGTTGGGTACACCTTCTATCACAGATCCGAAGGCAAGACATTCATTGCTAAGAATGGATACTTTCTAGAGAAGGAGTTTCTCTCGAAAGAAGTGAGTGGGAGGAAAGTAGAACTTGACGAGGTAACTGTACCTGCTCCCTTATTGGAAAATAGTACATCACAGAAAACTGTTTCTGCGACATCTATACCAATTAGTGAGGAAGCTAATGATGTTGATCATGAAACTTCAGGTCAAGATACTACTGAACCTCGTAGATCGACCAGAGCGAAATCTGCACCAGAGTGGTACGATAATCCTGTTCTGGAAGTCATGCTACTAGATCATGATGAACCTATGAACTATGAAGAAGCGATGGTGAGCCCAGATTCCGCAAAGTGGCTTGAAGCCATGAAATCTGAGATGGGATCCATGTATGAGAACAAAGTATGGACTTTGGTTGACTTGCCCGATGATCGGCAAGCAATTTACTGTCTACAAAGCTCGACTTGTCGCAAAAGGTTTTCAACAAGTTCAAGGGGTTGACTACGATGAGACCTTCTCACCCGTAGCGATGCTTAAGTCTGTCCGAATCATGTTAGCAATAGCCGCATTTTATGATTATGAAATTTGGCAGATGGATGTCAAAACTGCATTCCTGAATGGATTTCTGGAAGAAGAGTTGTATATGATGCAACCGGAAGGTTTTGTCGATCCAAAGGGAGCTAACAAAGTGTGCAAGCTCCAGCGATCCATTTATGGACCGGTGCAAGCCTCTCGGAGTTGGAATAAACGTTTTGATAGTGTGATCAAAGCATTTCGTTTTATACAGACTTTCGGAGAAGCCTGTATTTACAAGAAAGTGAGTGGGAGCTCTGTAGCATTTCTGATATTATATGTGGATGACATATTGCTGATTGGAAATGATATGGAATTTCTGGATAGCATAAAGGGATACTTGAATAAGAGTTTTTCAATGAAAGACCTCGGAGAAGCTGCTTACATATTAGGCATTAAGATCTATAGAGATAGATCAAGACGCTTAATTGGACTTTCACAAACAACATACCTTGACAAAATTTTGAAGAAGTTCAAAATGGATCAAGCAAAGAAAGGGTTCTTGCCTGTGCTACAAGGTGTGAAGTTGAGTTAGACTCAATGCCCGACCACTGCAGAAGATAGAGAGAAAATGAAAGATATTCCCTATGCTTCAGCCATAGGCTCTATCATGTATGCAATGCTGTGTACCAGACCTGATGTGTGCCTTGCTATAAGCTTAGCAGGGAGGTACCAAAGTAATCCAGGAGTGGATCACTGGACAGCGGTCAAGAACATCCTGAAGTACCTGAAAAGGACTAAGGATATGTTTCTCGTGTATGGAAGTGACAAAGAGCTCACCGTAAAAGGTTACGTTGATGCAAGCTTTGACACTGATCCGGACGATTCTAAATCGCAAACTGGATACGTGTTTACATTAAATGGTGGAGCTGTCAGTTGGTGCAGTTCTAAACAAAGCGTCGTAGCGGGATCTACATGTGAAGCGGAGTACATAGCTGCTTCGGAAGCAGCAAACGAAGGAGTATGGATGAAGGAGTTCATATCCGATCTAGGTGTCATACCTAGTGCATCGGGTCCAATGAAAATCTTTTATGACAATACTGGTGCAATTGCCTTGGCAAAGGAATCCAGATTTCACAAAAGGACCAAACACATCAAGAGACGCTTCAATTCCATCTGGGATCTAGTCCAGGTGGGAGACATAGAGATTTGCAAGATACATACGGATCTGAATGTTGCAGACCCGTTGACTAAGCCTCTTCCACGAGCAAAACATGATCAGCACCAAAGCTCCATGGGTGTTAGAATCATTACAGTGTAATCTAGATTATTGACTCTAGTGCAAGTGGGAGACTGAAGGAAATATGCCCTAGAGGCAATAATAAAGTTATTATTTATTTCCTTATATCATGATAAATGTTTATTATTCATGCTAGAATTGTATTAACCGGAAACATAATACATGTGTGAATACATAGACAAACAGAGTGTCACTAGTATGCCTCTACTTAACTAGCTCGTTAATCAAAGATGGTTATGTTTCCTAACCATGAACAAAGAGTTGTTATTTGATTAACGAGGTCACATCATTAGTTGAATGATCTGATTGACATGACCCATTCCATTAGCGTAGCACCCGATCGTTTAGTATGTTGCTATTGCTTTCTTCATGACTTATACATGTTCCTATAACTATGAGATTATGCAACTCCCGTTTACCGGAGGAACACTTTGGGTACTACCAAACGTCACAACGTACTGGGTGATTATATAGGAGTACTACAGGTGTCCCCAAAGGTACATGTTGGGTTGGCATATTTCGAGATTAGGTTTTGTCACTCCGATTGTCGGAGAGGTATCTCCGGGCCCTCTCGGTAATGCACATCACTTAAGCCTTGCAAGCATTGCAACTAAATGAGTTAGTTGCGGGATGATGTATTACAGAACGAGTAAAGAGACTTGCCGGTAACGAGATTGAACTAGGTATTGGATACCGACGATCGAATCTCGGGCAAGTAACATACCGATGACAAAGGGAACAACGTATGTTGTTATGCGGTCTGACCGATAAAGATCTTCGTAGAATATGTAGGAGCCAATATGGGCATCCAGGTCCCGCTACTGGTTATTGACAGGAGACATGTCTCGGTCATGTCTACATTGTTCTCGAACCCGTAGGGTCCGCACGCTTAAGGTTACGATGACAGTTATATTATGAGTTTATGCATTTTGATGTACCGAAGTTAGTTCGGAGTCCCGGCTGTGATCACGGACATGACGAGGAGTCTCGAAATGGTCGAGACATAAAGATTGATATATTGGAAGCCTATATTTGGATATCGGAAGTGTTCCGGGTGAAATCGGGATTTTACCGGAGTACCGGGAGGTTACCGGAACCCCCCGGGAGCCATATGGGCCTTAATGGGCTTTAGTGGAAAGGAGAAAGGGGCAGCCCAAGGTGGCCGCGCGCCTCCCCCCTTCCCCTAGTCCTATTAGGACTAGGAGAGGTGGCCGGCCCCCTCTCCCTCTTTCCCCCTTGGGGAATCCTAGTCCAACTAGGATTGGGGGGGGGGAGTCCTACTCCCGGGAGGAGTAGGACTCCTCCTGCGCCCTCCTCCTGGCCGGCGGCCCCCTCCCCTTTGGCTCCTTTATATACTGAGGTAGAGGCACCCCAGAAACACACAAGTTGATCCATGTGATCTATTCCTTAGCCGTGTGCGGTGCCCCCAGCCACCATAGTCCTCGATAATACTGTAGCGGAGTTTAGGCGAAGCCCTGCTGCTGTAGTACATCAAGATCGTCACCACGCCGTCGTGCTGACGGAACTCTTCCCCGACACTTTGCTGGATCGGATTCCAGGGATCGTCATCGAGCTGAACGTGTGCTCGAACTCGGAGGTGCCGTAGTTTCGGTGCTTGATCGGTTGGATCGTGAAGACGTACGACTACTTCCACTACGTTGCGTCATCGCTTCCGCAGTCGGTCTGCGTGGGTATGTAGACAACACTCTCCCCTCTCGTTGCTATGCATCACATGATCTTGCATGTGCGTAGGATTTTTTTTGAAATTACTACGTTCCCCAACACTCAATACCTAGTTCAATCTCGTTACCGGCAAGTCTCTTTACTCGTTCCGTAACGCATCATCCCGCAACTAACTCATTAGTTGCAATGCTTGCAAGGCTTAAGTGATGTGTATTATCGAGTGGGCCCAGAGATACCTCCCAGACAATCGGAGTGACAAATCCTAATCTCGAAATACGCCAACGCAACAAGTACCTTCGGAGACACCTGTAGAGCACCTTTATAATCACCTAGTTACGTTGTGATGTTTGGTAGCACACAAAGTGTTCCTCCGGTAAACGGGAGTTGCATAATCTCATAGTCATAGGAATATGTATAAGTCATGAAGAAAGCAATAGCAACAAACTAAATGATCAAGTGCTAAGCTAACGGAATGGGTCAAGTCAATCACATCATTTTCCTAATGATGTGATCCCATTAATCAAATGACAACTCTTTGTTTATGGCTAGGAAACATAACCATCTTTGATCAATGAGCTAGTCAAGTAGAGGCATACTAGTGACACTCTGTTTGTCTATGTATTCACACATGTATCATGTTTTCGGTTAATACAATTCTAGCATGAATAATAAACATTTATCATGATATAAGGAAATAAATAATAACTTTATCATTGCCTCTAGGGCATATTTCCTTCAGTCTCCCACTTGCACTAGAGTCAATAATCTAGATTACACAGTAATGATTCTAACACCCATGGAGTCTTGGTGCTGATCATGTTTTGCTCGTGGAAGAGGCTTAGTAAACGGGTCTGCAACATTTAGATTCGTATATATCTTGCAAATCTCTATGTCTCCCACCTGGACTTGATCCCGGATGGAGTTGAAGCGTCTCTTGATGTGCTTGTTCTCTTGTGAAATTTGGATTCCTTTGCCAAAACAATTGCTACAGTATTGTCATAAAAGATTTTCATTGGACCCGATGCACTAGGTATGACACCTAGATCGGATATGAAATCCTTCATCCAGTCTCCTTCATTTGCTACGTCTGAAGCAGCTATGTACTCCGCTTCACATGTAGATCCCGCTATGATGCTTTGTTTTGAACTGCACCAACTGAAAACTCCACCGTTTAATAAAAACACGTATCTGGTTTGCGATTTAGAATCGTCCGGATCAGTGTCAAAGCTTGCATCGACGTAACCATTTACGATGAGCTCTTTGTCACCTCCATAAACGAGAAACATATCCTTTGTCCTTTTCAGGTATTTCAGGATGTTCTTGACCGCTGTCCAGTGATCCACTCCTGGATTACTTTGGTACCTCCCTGCTAAACTACTAGCAAGGCACACATCAGGTCTGGTACACAGCATTGCATATATGATAGAGCCTATGGCTGAAGCATAGGGAACATCTTTCATTTTCTCTCTATCTTCTGCAGTGGTCGAGCATTGAGTCTTACTCAACTTCACACCTTGTAACACAGGCAAGAACCCTTTCTTTGCTTGATCCATTTTAAACTTCTTCAAAACTTTGTCAAGGTATGTGCTTTGTGAAAGTCCAATTAACCATCTCGATCTATCTCTATAGATCTTGATGCCCAATATATAAGCAGCTTCACCAAGGTCTTTCATTGAAAAACTCTTATTCAAATATCCTCTTATGCTATCCAGAAATTCTATATCATTTCCAATCAACAATATGTCATCCACATATAATATTAGAAATGCTACAGACCTCCCACTCACTTTCTTGTAAATACAGACTTCTCCAAAAGTATGTATAAAACCATATGCTTTGATCACACTATCAAAACGTTTATTCCAACTCCGAGAGGCTTGCACCAGTCCATAAATGGATCGCTAGAGCTTGCACACTTTGTTAGCACCCTTTGGATCGATAGAACCTTCAGGTTGTATCATATACAACTCTTCTTCCATAAATCCATTCAGGAATGCAGTCTTTACCTCCATTTGCCAAATTTCATAATCATAAAATGTGGCAATAGCTAACATGATTCAGACGGACTTAAGCATCGCTACGGGTGAGAAGGTCTCATCGTAGTCAACTCCTTGAACTTGTCGAAAATCTTTCGCAACAAGTCGAGCTTTGTAGACAATAACATTACCGCCAGCATTTGTCTTCTTCTTGAAGATCCATTTATTCTCGATGGCTTTTTGATCATCGGGCAAGTCAACCAAAGTCCACACTTTGTTCTCATACATGGATCCCATCTCAGATTTCATGGCCTCAAGCCATTTTGTGGAATTTGGGCTCATCATCGCTTCCTCATAGTTCGTAGGTTCGTCATGGTCTAGTAACATTGTTGGAAATATGCCCTAGAGGCAATAATAAAATGGTTATTATTATATTTCTTTGTTCATGATAATTGCCTATTGTTCATGCTATAATTGTGTTATCCGGAAATCGTAATACATGTGTGAATACATAGACCACAACACGTCCCTAGTGAGCCTCTAGTTGACTAGCTCGTTGATCAAAATATAGTCATGGTTTCCTAACTATGGACATTGGATGTCATTGATAATGGGATCACATCATTAGGAGAATGATGTGATGGACAAAACCCAATCCTAAGCATAGCTCAAAGATCGTGTAGTTTGTTTGCTGTAGCTTTTCCGAATGTCAAGTATCATTTCCTTAGACCATGAGATTGTGCAACTCCCAGATACCGTAGGAGTGCTTTGGGTGTGCCAAACGTCACAACGTAACTGGGTGACTATAAAGGTACACTACAGGTATCTCTGAAAGTTTCTGTTGGGTTGGCATGAATCGAGACTGGGATTTGTCACTCCGTATGACGGAGAGGTATCTCTGGGCCCACTCGGTAATGCATCATCATAATGAGCTCAATGTGACCAAGTGGTTGATCACCGGATCATGCATTACGGCACGAGTAAAGTGACTTGCCGGTAACGAGATTGAATGAGGTATTGGGATACCGACGATCGAGTCTCGGGAAAGTAACGTACCGATTAACAAAGGGAATTGTGTACGGATTGATTGAATCCTTGACATCGTGGTTCATCCGATGAGATCATCGAGGAGCATGTGGGAGCCAACATGGGTATCCAGATCCCGCTGTTGGTTATTGACCGGAGAGTCGTCTCGGTCATGTCTGCGTGTCTCCCGAACCCGTAGGGTCTACACACTTAAGGTTCGGTGACGCTAGGGTTGTTGAGATATCAGTATACGGTAACCCAAAATTTGTTCGGAGTCCCAGATGAGATCCCGGACGTCACGAGGAGTTCTAGAATGGTCGGTAGGTGAAGATTTATATATAGGAAGTCAAGTTTCGGCCATCGGGAAAGTTTCGGGGGGTAATCAGTATTGTACCGGGACCACCGGAAGGGTCCCGGGGGTCCACCGGGTGGGGCCACCTATCCCGGAGGGCCCCATGGGCTGAAGTGGGAGGGGAACCAGCCCCTAGTGGGCTGGTGCGCCCCCCATGGGCCTCCCCTGCGCCTAGGGTTAGAAACCCTAGGGGTGGGGGGTGCCCCACTTGCATTGGGGGGCAACCCACCCCCTTGGCCACCGCCCCCCCTGGAGATGCCATCTCCTAGGGCTGCCCCCCTAGGGGTCCTATAAATAGTGGGGGGGAGGGAGGGCAGCCGCACCCTAGCCCCTGGCCTCTCCCTCTCCCTCCCGTGACACTCCTCCGTCTCCCTGTGCTTGGCGAAGCCCTGCTGAGATCACTGTTGCTTCCACCACCACGCCGTCGTTCTGCTGGATCATCATCAACCTCTCCTTCCCCATTGCTGGATCAAGTTGGAGGAGACGTCTTCCCAACCGTACGTGTGTTGAACGCGGAGGTGCCGTCCGTTCGGCGCTAGGTCATCGGTGATTTGGATCACGACGAGTACGACTCCATCAACCCCGTTCTCTTGAACGCTTCCACGTGCGATCTACAAGGGTATGTAGATGCACTCCTCTCTCCCTCATTGCTAGATGACTCCATAGATTGATATTGGTGATGCGTAGAAAATTTTAAAATTCTGCTACGTTCCCCAACAGTGGCATCATGAGCTAGGTCTATGCGTAGTTTCTATGCACGAGTAGAACACAAAGCAGTTGTGGGCGTCGATATTGTCAATTTGCTTGCCGTTACTTGTCTTATCTTGATTCGGCGGCATCGTGGGATGAAGCGGCCCGGACCGACCTTACACGTACGCTTACGTGAGACTGGTTCCACCGATTTCCATGCACTAGTTGCATAAGGTGGCTGGCAGGTGTCTGTCTCTCCCACTTTAGTCGGATCGGATTCGATGAAAAGGGTCCTTATGAAGGGTAAATAGAAATTGGCATATCATGTTGTGGTCTTGGCGTAGGTAAGAAACGTTCTTGCTAGAAACCTATAGCATCCACGTAAAAACTTGCAACAACAATTAGAGGACGTCTAACTTGTTTTTGCAGCATGTGCCGTGTGATGTGATATGGCCAAAAGGATGTGATGAATGATATATGTGATGTATGAGATTGCTCATGTTCTTGTAATAGGAATCACGACTTGCATGTCGATGAGTATGACAACCGACAGGAGCCATAGGAGTTGTGTTTATTTATTTATGACCTGCGTGTCAACATAAACGTCATGTAATTACTTTACTTTATTGCTAAAGCGTTAGCCATAGTAGTAGAAGTAATAGATGACGAGACAACTTCAATAAGACACAATGATGGAGATCATGATGATGGAGATCATGGTGTCATGCCGGTGACAACGATGATCATGGAGCCCCGAAGATGGAGATCAAAAGGAGCAAATGATATTGGCCATATCATGTCACTATTTGATTGCATGTGATGTTTATCATGTTTTACATCTTATTTGCTTAGAGCGATGGTAGCTTAAATAAGATGATCCCTCGTATTAATTTCAAGAAAGTGTTCCCCCTAACTGTGCACCGTTGCGAAGGTTCGTTGTTTTGAAGCACCACGTGATGATCGGGTGTGATAGATTCTAACATTCGAATACAACGGGTGTAAGCCAGATTTACACACGCAATACACTTAGGTTGACTTGACGAGCCTAGCATGTACAAACATGGCCTCGGAACACAGAAGACCGAAATGTCGAGCATGAGTCGTATAGAAGATACGATCAACATGAAGATGTTCACCGATGTTGACTAGTCCGTCTCACATGATGATCGGACACGGCCTAGTTAACTCGGATCATGTTTCACTTAGATGACTGGAGGGATGTCTATCTGAGTGGGAGTTCATTGATTAATTTGATTAGATGAACTTAATTATCATGAACTTAGTCTAAAATCTTTACAATATGTCTTGTAGATCAAATGGCCCACGTTGTCCTCAACTTCAACGCGTTCCTAGAGAAAACCAAGCTGAAAGATGATGGCAGCAACTATACGGACTGGTTCCGGAACCTGAGGATCATCCTCATAGCTGCCAAGAAAGATTATGTCCTAGAAGCACCGCTAGGTGACGCACCCATCCCAGAGAACCAAGACTTTATGAACGCTTGGAAGTCACGTGCTGATGATTACTCCCTCGTTCAGTGCGGCATGCTTTACAGCTTAGAACCGGGGATCCAAAAGCGTTTTGAGAGACACGGAGCATATGAGATGTTCAAAGAGCTGAAAATGGTTTTCCAAGCTCATGCCCGGGTCGAGAGATATGAAGTCTCCGACAAGTTTTTCAGCTGTAAGATGGAGGAAAATAGTTCTGTCAGTGAGCACATACTCAAAATGTCTGGGTTGCATAACCGCTTGACTCAGCTGGGAGTTAATCTCCCGGATGACGCGGTCATTGACAGAATCCTTCAGTCGCTTCCACCGAGCTACAAGAGCTTTGTGATGAACTTCAATATGCAGGGGATCGAAAAGACCATCCCTGAGGTATATTCAATGCTGAAATCAGCAGAGGTGGAAATCAAAAAGGAATATCAAGTGTTGATGGTGAATAAAACTACTAAGTTCAAGAAAGGCAAGGGTAAGAAGAACTTCAAGAAGGACGACAAGGGAGTTGCCGCGCCTGGTAAGCAAGCTGCCGGGAAGAAGCCAAAGAATGGACCCAAGCCTGAGACTGAGTGTTTTTATTGCAAGGGAAGTGGTCACTGGAAGCGTAACTGCCCCAAATACTTGCGGACAAGAAGGCCGGCAACACTAAAGGTATATGTGATATACATGTAATTGATGTGTACCTTACCAGTACTCGTAGTAGCTCCTGGGTATTTGATACCGGTGTAGTTGCTCACATTTGTAACTCAAAGCAAGAGTTGCGGAATAAGCGGAGACTGGCGAAGGACGAGGTGACAATGCGTGTCGGGAATGGTTCCAAGGTCGATGTGATCGCCGTCGGCACGCTACCTCTACATTTACCTACGGGGTTAGTTTTAAACCTCAATAATTGTTATTTAGTGCCAGCTTTGAGCATGAACATTGTGTCAGGATCACGTTTAATTCGAGATGGCTACTCATTTAAATCTGAGAATAATGGTTGTTCTATTTATATGAGAGATATGTTTTATGGTCATGCTCCGTTGGTGAATGGTTTATTCTTAATGAATCTCGAGCATAGTGTTACACATATTCATAGTGTGAATATCAAAAGATGTAAGGTTGATAATGATAGTCCCACATACTTGTGGCACTGCCGCCTTGGTCACATAGGTGTCAAACGCATGAAGAAGCTCCATGCAGATGGACTTTTTGGAGTCTCTTGATTACGAATCATTTGACACGTGCGAGCCATGCCTCATGGGTAAAATGACCAAGACTCCGTTCTCAGGAACAATGGAGCGAGCAACCAACTTATTGGAAATCATACATACTGATGTGTGCAGTCCAATGAGTGTTGAGGCTCGTGGTGGCTATCATTATGTTCTCACCCTCACTGATGACTTGAGTAGATATGGGTATGTCTACTTAATGAAACACAAGTCTGAGACCTTTGAAAAGTTCAAGGAATTTCAGAGTGAGGTTGACAATCAACGTGACAGGAAAATCAAGTTCTTGCGATCAGATCGTGGGGGAGAATACTTGAGTCACGAATTTGGCACACACTTAAGAAAATGTGGAATAGTTTCACAACTCACGCCGCCTGGAACACCTCAGTGTAATGGTGTGTCCGAACATCATAATCGCACTCTATTGGATATGGTGCGATCTATGATGTCTCTTACCGATCTACCGCTATCATTTTGGGGCTATGCTTTAGAGACTGCCGCATTCACTTTAAATAGGGCTCCGTCAAAATCCGTTGAGACTACACCGTATGAATTATGGTTTGGGAAGAAACCTAAGCTGCCGTTTCTAAAAGTTTGGGGATGCGATGCTTATGTCAAGAAACTTCAACCTGAAAAGCTCGAACCCAAATCGGAAATATGCGTCTTCATAGGATACCCTAAAGAAACTATTGGGTATACCTTCTACCTTAGATCCAAAGGCAAGATCTTTGTTGCCAAGAATGGGTCCTTTCTAGAGAAAGAGTTTCTCTCAAAAGAAATAAGTGGGAGGAAAGTAGAACTTGATGAAGTATTACCTCTTGAACCGATAAGTGGCGCAGCTCAAGAAAATGTTCCTGAGGTGCCTGCACCGACTAGAGAGGAAGTTAATGATGATGATCATGAAACTTCAGATCAAGTTGCTACTGAACTTCGTAGGTCCACGAGGACACGTTCCGCACCAGAGTGGTACGGCAACCCTGTCTTGGAAATCATGTTGTTAGACAACGGTGAACCTTCGTACTATGAAGAAGCGATGGCAGGCCCGGATTCTGACAAATGGCCGGAAGCCATGAAATCCGAGATAGGATCCATGTATGAAAATGAAGTATGGACTTTGACTGACTTGCCCGTTGATCAACGAGCCATAAAAAATAAATGGATCTTTAAGAAGAAGACAGACGCGGATGGTAACGTAACCATCTATAAAGCTCGGCTCGTCGCTAAGGGTTATCGACAAGTTCAAGGGGTTGACTATGATGAGACTTTCTCACCCGTAGCGAAGCTGAAGTCCGTTCGAATCATGTTAGCAATTGCCACATTCTATGATTATGAGATATGGCAAATGGATGTCAACACGGCATTCCTTAATGGTTTCCTTAAGGAAGAATTGTATATGATGCATCCGGAAGGTTTTGTCGATCCTAAGAATGCTGACAAGGTGTGCAAGATCCAACGCTCGATTTATGGGCTGGTGCAAGCATCTCGGAGTTGGAACATTTGTTTTGATGAGATGATCAAAGCGTTTGGCTTTACGCAGACTTATGGAGAAGCCTGCATTTACAAGAAAGTGAGTGGGAGCTCTGTAGCATTTCTCATATTGTATGTGGATGACATACTGTTGATGGGAAATGATATAGAATTCTTGGAAAGCATAAAGGCCTACTTGAACAAGTGTTTTTCAATGAAGGATCTTGGAGAACCTGCTTATATATTAGGCATCAAGATCTATAGAGATAGATCGAGACGCCTCATTGGTCTTTCACAGAGTACGTACCTTGACAAGATATTGAAAAAGTTCAAAATGGACCAGTCAAAGAAGGGGTTCTTGCCTGTATTGCAAGGTACGAGATTGAGCATGGCTCAATGCCCGACCACGGCAGAAGATAGAGAAAAGATGAGTGTCGTCCCCTATGCCTCGGCTATAGGGTCTATCATGTATGCTATGCTGTGTACCAGACCTGATGTAAACCTTGTCGTAAGTTTGGTAGGAAGGTACCAAAGTAATCCCGGCATGGAACACTGGATAGCGGTCAAGAATATCCTGAAGTACCTGAAGAGGACTAAGGATATGTTTCTCGTTTATGGAGGTGACGAAGAGCTCGTCGTAAAGGGTTACGTTGATGCTAGCTTCGACACAGATCTGGATGACTCTAAGTCACAAACCGGATACATGTATATTTTGAATGGTGGGGTAGTAAGCTGGTTTAGTTGCAAGCAAAGCGTTGTGGCGGGATCTACATGTGAAGCGGAGTACATGGCAGCCTTGGAGAGTTCATTACCGACCTAGGAGTCATACCCAATGCGTCGGGCCCAATGACTCTCTTCTGTGACAACACTGGAGCTATTGCCCTTGCCAAGGAGCCCAGGTTTCACAGGAAGACCAGGCATATCAAGCGTTGCTTCAACTCCATTCGTGAAAGTGTTAAAAATGGAGACATAGAGATTTGTAAAGTACATACGGACCTGAATGTGGCAAATCCATTGACTAAACCTCTCCCTAGAGCAAAACATGATCAACACCAGAACTGCATGGGTGTTCGATTCATCACAATGTAACTAGACTATTGACTCTAGTGCAAGTGGGAGACTGTTGGAAATATGCCCTAGAGGCAATAATAAAATGGTTATTATTATATTTCTTTGTTCATGATAATTGTCTATTGTTCATGCTATAATCGTGTTATCCGGAAATCATAATACATGTGTGAATACATAGACCACAACATGTCCCTAGTGAGCCTCTAGTTGACTAGCTCGTTGATCAAAAGATAGTCATGGTTTCCTGACTATGGACATTGGATGTCATTGATAACGGGATCACATCATTAGGAGAATGATGTGATGGACAAGACCCAATCGTAAGCATAGCTCAAAGATCGTGTAGTTCGTTTGCTGTAGCTTTTCCGAATGTCAAGTATCATTTCCTTAGACCATGAGATTGTGCAACTCCCGGATACCGTAGGAGTGCTTTGGGTGTGCCAAACGTCACAACGTAACTGGGTGACTATAAAGGTACACTACAGGTATCTCCGAAAGTGTCTGTTGGGTTGGCACGAATCGAGACTGGGATTTGTCACTCCGTATGACGGAGAGGTATCTCTGGGCCCACTCGGTAATGCATCATCATAATGAGCTCAATGTGACCAAGTGGTTGATCACGTGATCATGCATTACGGTACGAGTAAAGTGAGTTGTCGGTAACGAGATTGAATGAGGTATTGGGATACCGACGATCGAGTCTCGGGCAAGTAACGTACCGATTGACAAAGGGAATTGTATACGAATTGATTGAATCCTCGACATCGTGGTTCATCCGATGAGATCATCGAGGAGCATGTGGGAGCCAACACGGGTATCCAGATCCCGTTGTTGGTTATTGACCGGAGAGTCGTCTCGGTCATGTCTGCGTGTCTCCCGAACCCGTAGGGTCTACACACTTAAGGTTCGGTGACGCTAGGGTTGTTGAGATATTAGTATACGGTAATCCGAAAGTTGTTCGGAGTCCCAGATGAGATCCCGGACATCATGAGGAGTTCCGGAATGGTCCGGAGGTGAAGATTTATATATAGGAAGTCAAGTTTCGGCCATCGGGAAAGTTTCGGGGGGTAATCGGTATTGTATCGGGACCACCGGAAGGGTCCCGGGGGTCCACCAGGTGGGGCCACCTATCCCGGAGGGCCCCATGGGCTGAAGTGGGAGGGGAACCATCCCCTAGTGGGCTGGTGCGCCCCCCATGGGCCTCCCTTGCGCCTAGGGTTAGAAACCCTAGGGGTGGGGGGCGCCCCACTTGCCTTGGGGGGAAAGCCACCCCCTTGGCCGCTTCCCCCCTTGGAGATGGCATCTCCTAGGGCTGGCGCCCCCCTAGG
>NC_041380.1:437628394-437633081 GCF_002162155.2 Triticum dicoccoides
GGGGAGGGAGGGTAGCCGCACCCTAGCCCCTAGCCTCTCCCTCTCCCTCCCGTGACACTCCTCCGTCTCCCTGTGCTTGGCAAAGCCCTGCCGAGATCACCGTTGCTTCCACCACCACACCGTCGTGCTGCTGGATCATCATCAACCTCTCCTCCCCCCTTGCTGGATCAAGTTGAAGGAGACGTCTTCCCAACTGTACGTGTGTTGAATGCGGAGGTGCCGTCCGTTCGGCACTAGGTCATCGGTGATTTGGATCACGACGAGTACGACTCCATCAACCCCGTTCTCTTGAACGCTTCCGCGTGCGATCTACAAGGGTATGTAGATGCACTCCTCTCTCCCTCGTTGCTAGATGACTCCATAGATTGATATTGGTGATGCATAGAAAATTTTAAAATTCTGCTACGTTCCCCAACAAACATGACCTCCAGAACTGGATTACCCTACCACTCTGGTGCGGATCTTACTCTGCTTGACCTACGAGGTTCGGTAGTAACTTGATCTGAAGTTTCATGATCATCATCATTAGCTTCCTCACTATTTGGTCTAGATGTCACAGGAACCGGTTTCTGTGATGAACTACTTTCCAATAAGGGAGCAGGTACAGTTACGTCATCAAGTTCTACTTTCCTCCCACTAACTTCTTTCGAGAGAAACTCCTTCTCTAGAAAAGATCCATTCTTAGCAATGAATGTCGTGCCTTCGGATTTGTGATAGAAGGTGTACCCAATAGTTTCCTTTGGGTATCCTATGAAGACACATTTCTCCGATTTGGGTTCGAGCTTATCAGGTTGAAGCTTTTCACATAAACGTCGTATCCCCAAACTTTAAGAAACGACAACTTTGGTTTCTTGCCAAACCATAGTTCATAAGGTGTCATCTCAACAGATTTTGATGGTGCCCTATTTAACGTGAATGCAACCATCTCTAAAGCATAACCCCAAAATGATAGTGGTAAATCAGTAATAGACATCATATATCGCACCATATCTAGTAAAGTACGATTACGACGTTCGGACGCACCATTACGCTGTGGTGTTCCGGGTGGCGTGAGTTGTGAAACTATTCAGCATTGTTTCAAATGTAGACCAAACTCGTAACTCAAATATTCTCCTCCATGATCAGATCATAGAAACTTTATTTTCTTGTTACGATGATTTTCAACTTCACTCTGAAATTCTTTGAACTTTTCAAATGTTTCAGACTTATGTTTCATTAAGTAGATATATCCATATCTGCTAAAATCATCTGTGAAGGTGAGCAAATAACGATACCCTCCGCGAGCCTCAACATTCATTGGACCACATACATCAGTATGTATGATCTCCAACAAATCGGTTGCTCGCTCCATAGTTCCGGAGAACGGCGTTTTAGTCATCTTACCCATGAGGCATGGTTCGCAAGTACCAAGTGATTCATAATCAAGTGATTCCAAAAGTCCATCAGTATGGAGTTTCTTCATGCGCTTTATACCAATATGACCCAAACGGCAGTGCCACAAATAAGTTGCACTATCATTATCAACTCTGCATCTTTTGGCTTCAACATTATGAATATGTGTGTCACTACTATCGAGATTCATCAAAAATAGACCACTCTTTAAGGGTGCATGACCATAAAAGATATTACTCATATAAATAGAACAACCATTATTCTCAGATTTAAATGAATAACCATCTCGCATTAAACAAGATCCAGATATAATGTTCATGCTCAACGCTGGTACCAAATAACAATTATTTAGGTCTAAAACTAATCCCGAAGGTAGATGTAGAGGTAGCGTGCCGACGGCGATCACATCGACTTTGGAACCATTTCCCATGCACATCGTCACCTCGTCCTTAGCCAGTGTTCGCTTAATCCGTAGTCCCTGTTTCGAGTTGCAAATATTAGCAACAGAACCAGTATCAAATACCCAGGTGCTACTGCGAGCTCTGGTAAGGTACACATCAATAACATGTATATCACATATACCTTTGTTCACCTTGCCATCCTTCTTATCCGCCAAATACTTGGGGCAGTTTCTCTTCCAGTGACCAGTCTGTTTGCAGTAGAAGCACTCAGTCTCAGGCTTAGGTCCAGACTTGAGTTTCTTCTCCTGAGCAACAACTTGTTTGCTGTTCTTCTTGAAGTTCCCCTTCTTCTTCCCTTTGCCTTTTTTCTTGAAACTGGCGGTCTTATTGACCATCAACACTTGATGCTCCTTTTTTATTCCGACCTCTGCAGCTTTTAGCATTGTGAAGAGCTCAGGAATTGTCTTATTCATCCCTTGCATATTATAGTTCATCACGAAGCTTTTGTAGCTTGGTGGCAGTGATTGAAGAACTCTGTCAATGACACTATCAATAGGAAGATTAACTCCCAGTTGAGTCGAGTGATTACGGTACCCAGACATTTTGAGTATATGCTCACTGACAGAACTATTCTCCTCCATCTTGCAGTTGTAGAACTTATTAGAGACTTCATATCTCTCAATCCGGGCATTTGCTTGAAATATTAACTTCAACTCCTGGAAAATCTCATATGCTCCATGACATTCAAAGCGTCGTTGAAGTCCCGGTTCCAAGCCGTAAAGCATGGCACACTGAACTATCGAGTAGTCATCATTTTTGCTCTGCCAGGTGTTCATAACATCTGGTGTTGCTCCCGCAGCAGGTTTGGCACTCAGCGGTGCTTCCAGGACGTAATTCTTCTATGCAGCAATGAGGATAATCCTCAAGTTATGGAACTTATCCATGTAATTGCTACCATCATCTTTCAACTTTGCTTTCTCAAGGAACGCATTGAAATTCAACGGAACACCAGCACGAGCCATCTATCTACAACAAACATAGACATGCAAAATACTATCAGGTACTAAGTTCATGATAAATTTTAGTTCAATTAATCATATTGCTTAAGAACTCCCACTTAGATAGACATCTCTCTAATCATCTAAGTGATCACATGATCCAAATCAACTAAACCATAACCGATCATCACGTGAAATGGAGTAGTTTTCAGTGGTGAACATCATTATGTTAATCATATCTACTATATGATTCACGCTCGACCTTTCGATCTCAGTGTTCCGAGGCCATATCTGCATATGCTAGGCTCGTCAAGTTTAACCTGAGTATTCTGCATGTGCAAAACTGGCTTGCACCCGTTGTAGATGGATGTAGAGCTTATCACACCCGATCATCACGTGGTGTGTGGGCACGACGAACTTTGGCAACGGTGCATACTCAAGGAGAACACTTTTATCTTGACATTTAGTGAGAGATCATCTTATAATGCTACCGTCAATCAAAGAAAAATAAGATGCATAAAAGATAAACATCACATGCAATCAATACAAGTGATATGATATGGCCATCATCATCTTGTGCTTGTGATCTCCATCTCCGAAGCACCGTCATGATCACCATCTTCACCGGCGCGACACCTTCATCTCCATTGTAGTATCGTTGTCGTCTCGCCAACTATTGCTTCTACGACTATCGCTACCGCTTAGTGATAAAGTAAAGCAATTACAGGGCGATTGCATTGCATACAATAAAGAGACAACCATATGGCTCCTGCCAGTTGCCGATAACTCGGTTACAAAACATGATCATCTTATACAACAAAATATAGCATCATGTCTTGACCATATCACATCACAACATGCCCCGCAAAAACAAGTTATACATCCTCTACTTTGTTGTTGCAAGTTTTACGTGGCTGCTACGGGCTAAGCAAGAACCATTCTTACCTACGCATCAAAACCACAACGATAGTTCGTCAAGTTAGTGTTGTTTTAACCTTCTCAAGGACCGGGCGTAGTCATACTCGGTTCAACTAAGGATGGAGAAACTGACACCCGCCAGCCACCTGTGTGCAAAGCACGTCGGTAGAACCAGTCTCGCGTAAGCGTACACGTGATGTCGGCCCGGGCCACTTCATCCAACAATACCGCCAAACCAAAGTATGACATGCTGGTAAGCAGTATGACTTGTATCGCACACAACTCACTTGTGTTCTACTCGTGCATATAACATCAACGCATAAAAACCTGGCTTAGATGCCACTGTTGGGGAACGTAGTAATTTCAAAAAAATTCCTACGCACACGCAAGATCATGGTGATGCATAACAACAAGAGGGGAGAGTGTGTCCACGTACCCTTGTAGATCGAAAGCGGAAGTGTTAGAACAACGCAGTTGATGTAGTTGCACGTCTTCACAATCCGACCGATCAAGTACCGAACGCACGGCACCTCCGAGTTCTGCACACGTTCAACTCGATGACGCCCCTCGAACTCCGATCCAGCCGAGCTTTGAGGGAGAGTTCCATCAGCACGACAGCGTGGTGACAATGTTGATGTTCTAACATCGCATTGCTTTGCCTAAGCACCGCTATGATATTATCGAGGTGGACTATGGTGGAGAGGGGCACCGCACATGGCTAAAAGATCCAAGAGATCAATTGTTGTGTCTCCAAGGGGTGTCTCCCTCCCCGTATATAAAGGAGTGGTTTAGGATGAGGGGGCCAGCCACCCTAGGCGCGCCCCATGAGGAGTCCTAGTCCCAATGGGAGTAGGACTCCCATTTTCCATGTGGGAGTATGAGAGGAGAGGGAAGGAGAGAGAGGGGAAAGGAAAGGGGGGCGCCGCCCCCCTCCTTGTCCAATTCGGACTGGGGGGGAGGGGGCGCGCGGCTGCCCTT
>NC_041380.1:437633545-437671654 GCF_002162155.2 Triticum dicoccoides
CGGTACTCCGGTATATGCCCGAAACTACCCGAAACCATCCCGATGTCCGAACATCGTCGTCCAATATATAGATCTTTACGTCTCGACCATTTCAAGACTCCTCGTTATGTCCATGATCATATCCGGGACTCCGAACTACCTTCGGTACATCAAATACCATAAATGCATAATATAACCGTCATCGAACTTTAAGCGTGCGGACCCTACGGGTTTGAGAACTATGTAGACATGACCGAGACACGTCTCCGGTTAATAACCAATAGCGGAACCTAGATGCTCATATTGGCTCCTACATATTCTACGAAGATCTTTATCGGTCAAACCGCATAGCAACATACGTTGTTCCCTTTGTCATCTGTATGTTACTTGCCCGAGATTCGATCGTGGGTATCTCAATACCTAGTTCAATCTCGTTACCGGCAAGTCTCTTTACTCGTTCCGTAAGACATCATCCCGCAACTAACTCATTAGTTGCAATGCTTGCAAGGCTTAAGTGATGTGTATTACCGAGTGGGCCCAGAGATACCTCTCCGACAATCAGAGCGACAAATCCTAATCTCGAAATACGCCAACCCAACAAGTACCTTCGGAGACACCTGTAGAGCACCTTTATAATCACCCAGTTACATTGTGACGTTTGGTAGTACACAAAGTGTTCCTCCGGTAAACGGGAGTTGCATAATCTCATAGTCATAGGAACATGTATAAGTCATGAAGAAAGAAATAGCAACAAACTAAACGATCAAGTGCTAAGCTAACATAATGGGTCAAGTCAATCACATCATTCTCCTAATGATGTGATCCCGTTAATCAAATGACAACTCTTTGTCTATGGCTAGGAAACATAACCATCTTTGATCAATGAGCTAGTCAAGTAGAGGCATACTAGTGACACTCTGTTTGTCTATGTATTCACACATGTATCATGTTTCCGGTTAATACAATTCTAGCATGAATAATAAACATTTATCATGATATAAGGAAATAACTAATAACTTTATTATTGCCTCTAGGGCTTATTTCCTTCTAAAGGCACATCAATTGTTTCTTAGCCATGTGCAGTGCCCCCCTCCACAGTTTACCACCTCGGTCATATTGTCGTAGTGCTTAGGCAAAGCCCTGCGTGGATCACATCACCAACACCGTCGCCACACCGTCGTGCTGACGGAACTCTCCCTCGACCCTCTATGGATCAAGAGCTCGAGGGTCGTCATCATGCTGAATGTGTGCTGAACACGGAGGTGCCGTACGTTCGGTACTTGGACCGGTTGGATCGTGAAGACGTTCGACTACATCAACCGTGTTACTAAACGCTTCTGCTTTCGGTCTATGAGGGTACGTGTACACACTCTCCCGTCTCATTGTTATGCTTCTCCTAGATAGATCTTACATGATCGTAGGATTTTTTTTGAATTACTACGTTTCCCAACAGTGGCATCCGAGACAGGTCTATGCGTACATGATATATGCACGAGTAGAACACAATGAGTTGTGGGCGATAATAGTCATACTGCTTACCACCAACATGTTACTTTGATTCGGCGGTATTGTTGGATGAAGCGGCTCGGACCGACATTACATGATCGTGTTCATGACACTGGTTCTACCAACGTGCTTCACACAGGTGGCTGGCGGGTGTCTATTTCTCCAACTTTAGTTGAATCGAGTTTGACTATGACCAGTCCTTATTGAAGGTTAAAATAGCACACTTGACGAAAAATCATTGTGATTTTGATGGGTAGGTAAGAACGGTTCTTGCTAGAAGCCCGTAGCATCCACGTAAAACTTGCAACAACAAAGTAGAGTACGCCTAACTTGTTTTTGTAGGGCATGTTGTGATATGATATGGTCAAGACGTGATGAGATATAAATTGTTGTATGAGATGATCATGTTTTCTAAAAGTTATCGGCAACTGGCAGGAGCCTTATGGTTGTCTCTTTATCGTGTGAAATGCAATCGCCATGTAATTCCTTTACTTTATCACTAAGCGGCAGTGATAGTCGTAGAAGCAATAGTTGGCGAGATGACAACGATGCTACGATGGAGATCAATGTGTCAAGCCAGTGACAATGGAGATCATGATGGTGCTTTGGAGATGGAGATCAAAGGCACAAGATGATGATGGCCATATCATGTCACATATTTTGATTGCATGTGATGTTTAACCTTTATGCATCTTATTTTGCTTAGTATGGTGGTAGCATTATAAGATGACCCCTCACTAAATTTCAAGGTATAAGTGTTCTCCCCGAGTATGCACCGTTGCTACAGTTCGTCGTGCTAAGACACCACGTGATGATCGGGTGTGATAAGCTCTACGTTCACATACAACGGGTGCAAGCCAGTTTTGCACATACAGAATACTGATGTTTACTACGCAACTTTATTCTTGTAGACACGTGTTGGGCTTCCAAGCGCAGAGTTCTGTAGGACAGTAGCAATTTTCCCTCAAGTGTATGACCTAAGGTTTATCAATCCGTGAGAGGTATAGGATAAACATGGTCTCTCTCAAACGATCCTCAATCAAATACAAGAAATCTCTTGTGTCCCCAACACACCCAATACAATGGCAAATTGTATAGGTGCACTAGTTCGGCGAAGAGATGGTGATAAAAGTGTAATACAAATGGTAGAAATATATTTTTATAATCTGAATAAATAAAAAAACAGCAAGGTAGCAAATAGTAAATAGGCACAAAAACGGTATTTCAATGCTTATAAACAGGACCTAGGGTTCGTACTTTCACTAGTGCAATCTCCCAACAGTGCTAACATAGTTGGATCATTTGATTATCCCTCAAAGTACAATAAAGAATCATTCCAGAGTTCCTATTAGCGGAGAACAAAAGATAGAAATTGTTTGTAGGGTACGAAACCACCTCAAAGCTATTCTTTTCATTCGATCTATTCAAGAGTTCGTACTAAAATAACACAAAGCTATTGTTTCTATTCAATCTATCCTAGAGTTCGTACTAGAATAACACCAAAGCAAATTCATATTCATAATACTCAATCCACACAAAGAACTACAAGGAGACCCCAAAGTTTCTATCGGAGAAAGGATAATAAAAACGTGCATCAACCCCTATGCATAGATTACCCCAATATCACCATGGGAATCCGCAAGTTGAGTGCCATAATGTATATCAAGTGAATCAATAAGATACCCCATTGTCACCACGAGTATTCAATTGCAAGACATACATCATGTGTTTTCAAATCTAAACATTCAACCCGACATGGCAAAACTTCAAAGGGTAAAGATTCAATTCATCACAACAAGAGTATAGAGGGGAGAAACATCATATGATCCGACTATATTAACAAAGCCCATGATATAGATCACAAGAGAGAGAGAGAGAGATTAAACACATAGCTACTGGTACAAACCCTTAGCCCCGAGGGTGGACTACTTCCTCCTCATTGTGGTGGCCGCCGGGATGATGAAGATGGCCACCAGAGATGATTCCCCCCTCCGGAAGGGTGCCGGAACAGGTCTAGATTGGTTTTCGGTGGCTACGGAGCCCTACGGCGGCGGAACTTCTGATCTAGGTTAACCCCGAGGAGTTTCGGAATATTTGGGAATTTATAGTGCAAAGAAGGGGTACAGGAGGCCACCGAGGTGGGCACAACCCACCCGGGCGCACCAGGGGGCCCTGGCGCGCCCTGGCGGGTTGTGCCCCCCTCAAGGCACCCCGTAGGTGCTGCTTTGGCCCATAGGAGTCTTCTGGCCCATAAAAAATCCACAAAAAGTTTCGCGGTGTTTGGACTCCGTTTGATATTGATTTTTTGCGATGTAAAAAACAAGCAAAAAAGAACAACTGGCACTGGGCAGTGGGTCAATAGGTTAGTCCCAAAAAATGATATAAAGTTGCTATAAAATGATTGAAAAACATCCAAGAATGAAAATATATTGGCATGAATACTTCATAAATTATAGATACGTTGGAGACGTATCAAATACTCGGGTTAAACTTGACGAGCCTAGCATATGCAGATATAGCCTCGGAACATTGAGACCGAAAGGTCGAACATGAATCATATAGTAGATATGATCAACATAGTGATGTTCACCATTGAAAACTACTCCATCTCACGTGATGATCGGACATGGTTTAGTTGATATGGATCACGTGATCATTTAGATGACTAGGGGGATGTCTATCTAAGTGGGAGTTCTTTAGTAATATGATTAATTGAACTTTAATTTATCATGAACTTAGTACCTGATAGTTTTTTGCATAACTATGTTGTTGTAGATCAATGGCCCGTGCTACAGTTCCCTTGAATTTTAATGCATTCCTAGAGAAAGCTAAGTTGAAAGATGATGGTAGCAACTACACGGACTAGGTCCGTAACTTGAGGATTATCCTCATTGCTGCACAGAAGAATTACGTCCTGGAAACACTGCTAGGTGCAAGACCCGCTACACGAGTAACTCCGGACATTATGAACGTGTGGCAGAGCAAAGCTGATGACTACTCGATAGTTCAGTGTGCCATGCTTTATGACTTAGAATCGGGACATCAAAGACGTTTTGAACGTCGTGGAGCATATGAGATGTTCCAGGAGTTGAAGTTAATATTTCAAGCAAATGCACGAGTTGAGAGATATGATGTCTCCAGCAAGTTCTACAGCTGCAAAATGGAGGAGAATAGTTCTGTTAGTGAACACATACTCAGAATGTCTGGGTACCATAACCACTTGACTCAGCTGGGAGTTAATCTTCCTGATGATAGTGTCATTGACAGAGTTCTTCAATCACCACCACCAAGCTATAAAGGCTTCGTGATGAACTATAATATGCAAGGGATGGAAAAGACAATTCCCGAGCTGTCCCCGATGCTAAAGGCTGCGGAGGTAGAAATCAAGAAGGAGCATCAAGTGTTGATGGTGAACAAGACCACTAGTTTCAAGAAAAGGGGCAAAGGAAAGAAGGAGAACTTCAAGAAGAACAACAAGCCAGTTGTTTCTCAAGGGAAGAAGCCCAAGTCTGGACCTAAGCCTGAAACTGAGTGCTTCTACTGCAAAGGGACTGGTCACTGGAAGCGGGACTTCCCCAAGTATTTGACGGATTAGAAGGATGGCAAAGTGAAAGGTATATTTGATATACATGTTATTGATGTGTACCTTACTAATGCTCGTAGTAGCGCCTGGGTATTTGATACTGGTTCTGTTGCTCATATTTGCAACTCGAAACAAGGGCTACAGATTAAACGAAGATTGTCTAAGGATAAGGTGAGGATGCGCGTGAGAAATGGTTCCAAATCGATGTGATCGCCGTCGGTACACTACCCCTACATCTACCATCAGGATTAGTTTTAGACCTAAATAATTGTTTAATGCGAGACGATTATTCATTTAAATCAGAGAATAATGGTTATTCTATTTATATGAGTAATATCTTTTATGGTCATGCACCCTTGATGAGTGGTCTATTTTTGTTGAATCTCGATAGTAGTGACACACATATTCATAATACTGAAGCCAAAAGATGCAAAGTTAACAATGACAGTGCAACTTATTTGTGGCACTGCCGTTTAGGTCATATTGGTGTAAAGCGCATGAAGAAACTCCATGCCGATGGAATTTTGGGATCACTTGATTATGAATCACTTGATTCTTGTGAACCATGACTCATGGACAAGATGACTAAAACTCCGTTCTCCGGAACAATGGAGCGAGTGACTGACTTATTGGAAATAATACAAACTAATGTATGCGGTCCAATGAGTGTTGAGGCTCGCGGCAGGTATCGTTATTTTCTAACCTTCATAGATGATTTGAGCAGATATGGGTATATCTACTTAATGAAACATAAGTCTGAAACATTTGAAAAGTTCAAAGAATTTCAGAGTGAAGTGGAAAATCATCGTAACAAGAAAATAATTTTTCTACGATCTGATCATGGAGGTGAATATTTGAGTTATGAGTTTGGTCTTCATCTGAAACAGTGTGTAATAGTTTTGCAACTCACGCCACCTGGAACACCACAGTGTAATTGTGTGTCCGAACGTCGTAACCGTACTTTATTAGATATGGTGCGATCTATGATGTCTCTTACCGATTTACCACTATCGTTTTGGGGTTATGCTTTAGAGACGGTTGCATTCACGTTAAATAGGGCACCATCTAAATCCGTTGAGACGACACCATATGAACTGTGGTTTAGCAAGAATCCTAAGTTGTCGTTTCTTAAAGTTTGGGGCTGCGATGCTTATGTGAAAAAGCTTCAACCTGGTAAGCTCGAACCCAAATCGGAGAAATGTTTCTTCACAGGATACCCAAAGGAGACTGTTGGGTACACCTTCTATCACAGATCTGAAGGCAAGATATTCGTTGCTAAGAATGGATCCTTTCTAGAGAAGAAGTTTCTCTCGAAAGAAGTGAGTGGGAGGAAAGTAGAACTTGATGAGGTAATTGTACCTTCTCCCGAATTGGAAAGTAGTTTATCACAAAAATCAGTTCCAGTGATTCCTACACCAATTAGTGAGGAAGCTAATGATGATGATCATGAAACTTCAGATCAAGTTACTACCGAACCTCCTAGGTCAACCAGAGTACGATCCACACCAGAGTGGTACGGTAATCCTATTCTGGAGGTCATGTTACTTGACCATGATGAACCTACGAACTATGAGGAAGCGATGATGAGCCCAGATTCCACGAAATGGCTTGAGGCCATGAAATCTGAGATGGGATCCATGTATGAGAACAAAGTGTGGACTTTGGTTGACTTGCCCGATGATCGGTAAGCAATAGAGAATAAATGGATCTTCAAGAAGACTGACGCTGACGGTAATGTTACTGTCTACAAAGCTCGACTTGTTGCAAAAGGTTTTTGACAAGTTCAAGGAGTTGACTACGATGAGACCTTCTCACCGTAGCGATGCTTAAGTCTGTTCTAATCATGTTAGCAATTGCCACATTTTATGATTATGAAATTTGGCAAATGGATGTCAAAACTGCATTCCTTAATGGATATCTTAAAGAAGATTTGTATACGATGCAACCAGGAGGTTTTGTCGATCCTAAAGGTGCTAACAAAGTGTGCAAGCTCCAGCGATCCATTTATGGACTGGTGCAAGCTTCTCGGAGTTGGAATATACGCTTTGATAGTGTGATAAAAGCATATGGTTTTATACAGGCTTTTGGAGAAGCATGTATTTACAAGAAAGCGAGTGGGAGCTCTGTAGTATTTCTAATATTATATGTGGATGGCATGAAATAATACATAATTTCTGGATAGCATAAAAGGATACTTGAATAAGAATTTTTCAATGAAAGACCTCGGTGAAGCTGCTTATATATTGGACTTTCACAAAGCACATACCTTGATAAAGTTCTGAAGAAGTTCAAAATGGATCAGTCAAAGAAAGGGTTCTTGCCTATGTTACAAGGTGTGAAGTTGAGTCAGACTCAATGCCCGACCACTGCAAAAGATAGAGAGAAAATGAAAGTCATTCCCTATGCCTCAGCCATAGGTTCTAGCATGTATGCAATGCTGTGTACCAGACCTGATGTGTGCCTTGCTATAAGTTTAGCAGGGAGGTACCAAAGTAATCCAGGAGTGGATCACTGGACAGCGGTCAAGAACATCCTGGAATACCTGAAAAGGACTAAGGATATGTTTCTTGTTTATGGAGGTGACAAAGAGCTTGTCGTAAATGGTTACGTCAATGCAAGCTTTGACACTGATCCGGACGACTCTAAGTCACAAACCAGATACGTATTTATATTGAATGGTGGAGCTGTCAGTTGGTGCAGTTCGAAGCAGAGCGTCGTGGCGGGATCTGCGTGTGAAGAGGAGTACATAGCTGCTTCGGAAGCAGCAAATGAAGGAGTCTGGATGGAGGAGTTCATATCCGATCTAGGTGTAATACCTAGTGCATTGGGTCCAATGAAAATCTTTTGTGACAATACTGGAGCAATTG
Organism: Triticum dicoccoides; assembly: GCF_002162155.2. Lineage (NCBI taxonomy): Eukaryota > Viridiplantae > Streptophyta > Magnoliopsida > Poales > Poaceae > Triticum > Triticum dicoccoides. The sequence continues at coordinate 437,641,481 of NC_041380.1, forward strand.
CCTTGGCAAAGGAATCTAGATTTCACAAGAGAACCAAACACATCAAGAGACGCTTCAATTCCATTCGCGATCAAGTCAAGGAGGGAGACATAGAGATTTACAAGATACATACGGATCTGAATGTTGCAGACCCGTTGACTAAGCCTCTCTCACGAGCAAAACATGTTCGACACCAAGACTCCATGGGTGTTAGAATCATTACTATGTAATCTAGATTATTGACTCTAGTGCAAGTGGGAGACTGAAGGAAATATGCCCTAGAGGCAATAATAAAGTTGTTATTTATATTTCCTTATATCATGATAAATGTTTATTATTCATGCCAGAATTGTATTAACCGGAAACTTAGTACATGTGTGAATACATAGACAAACTAGAGTGTCCCTAGTATGCCTCTACTTGACTAGCTCGTTAATTTTCTAACCATAAACATGTGTTGTCATTTGATGAACAGGATCACATCATTAGAGAATGATGTGATGGACAAGACTCATCCGTTAGCTTAGCATAATGATCGTTTAGTTTTATTGCTATTGCTTTCTTCATGACTTATACGTATTCCTCTGACTATGAGATTATGCAACTCCCGAATACCAGAGGAACACCTTGTGTGCTATCAAACGTCACAACGTAACTGTGTGATTATAAATATGCTCTACAGGTGTCTCCAAAGGTGTTTGTTGAGTTGGCATAGATCAAGATTAGGATTTGTCACTCCGAGTATCGGAGAGGTATCTCTGGGCCCTCTCGATAATGCACATCACTATAATCCTTGCAAGCAATGTGACTAATGAGTTAGTTACGGGTTGATGCATTACAAAACAAGTAAAGAGACTTACCGGTAATGAGATTGAGCTAGGTATGATGATACCGACGATCGAATCTCGGGCAAAGTAACATACCGATGACAAAGGGACTAACGTATGTTGTTATGCGGTTTGACCGATAAAGATCTTCGTAGAATATGTAGGAGCCAATATGAGCATCCAGGTTCCGCTATTGGTTATTGACCGAAGATATGTCTCGGTCATGTCTACATAGTTCTCGAACCTGTAGGGTCCGCACGCTTAACCTTCGATGACGATTTGTATTATGAGTTATGTGTTTTGGTGACTGAAGTTTGTTCGGAGTCCTGGATGAGATCACAGACATGACGAGGAGTCTCGGAATGGTCGAGAGATAAAGATTCATATATTGGAAGGTTGTATTCGGACATCGGAATGGTTCTGAGTGATTCAGGGATTTTTCCAGAGTACCATGGGGTTACCAGAACCCCCCCCCCCAGGGGGGGATATTGGGCCTACATGGGCCATAGGGGAGAGGGGAAGCAGCCCATAAGGGGTAGCCGCGCTTCCTACCAATAGGGAGTCCGAATTGGACTAGGGAGGGGGGCGCCCCCCTTTCCTTCTCCTCTTCCTCTCCCTTCCCTCTTTCCCCCCTCCGGAAAAGGAAAGGGAGTCAAACTAGGATTGGGAGTCCTAGTTGGACTCCCCCCTTTGGCGCGCTCCTAGGCCGGCCGCCTCCTCCCCTCCTCCTTTATATACGGGGGCAGGGGGCACCCCAAAGGCACACAATTGTTCCTTAGCTGAGTGTGGTTCCCCCCTCCACAGTTTACCACATCGATCATACTGTCGTAGTGCTTAGGCGAAGCCCTGCGTGAATCACATCACCAACACTGTCGCCATGCCATCGTGCTGACGAAACTCTCCCTCGACCCTCTACTGGATCAAGAGGTCGAGGTACGTCATCATGCTGAACGTGTGCTGAACACGGTGGTGCCGTATGTTCGGTACTTGGACCAGTTGGATTGTGAAGACGTTCGACTACATCAACCGCGTTACTAAACGCTTCCGCTTTTGGTCTACGAGGGTACGTGGACACACTCTCCTGTCTTGTTGCTATGCTTCTCCTAGATAGATCTTGCGTGATCGTAGGAATTTTTTGAATTACTAAGTTCCCCAACATTATCTCTACAAATTCGATGGTCGATTTCGGCGGGGATATGCAAACTATGAACGATGTCTAATGCAGAGGGATGGTTGTGCAGCGGCGGTGGTCACGTCGCATGTAGCTGCTGGTATCACGGAAAAGAGGTGGCGACAACACGTCAGTGACTTCGATGGTGGTGCTACTTGAGCATCCGATCTCGAGTGCCGGGGCGAAAGCCTAGGTCTGCCTCGAGTCGGGTATACCTGGCAATGGCGACATTTTTATGCCATTACCTTGTTGAAGGCATTGTTCAGAATGCTCAGACTGATTCTTCAGGGTGAAAACCTAGATTTTAGCCTTGGTGGTTGGATCCGGTGATGGCGACGGTCAAGTGTCACTCCCTTCCTGAAGGCATTGCTGTTGAAGAACCTCTTCGTCCATATAGTGTCATGAGATGATGGTGCAGATACGGTCATTTTTCTAGTTTGCCCATTGCGAATATGATCGCTTTGGGGCTTTTTTCTTTTTTCATCGCCTACACATAGCTTTGGTCATATATGACTTTGCTATTTGCTGGCGTGTTTTTGTGTGCGTGAGTTTGTGTTGGTTGTGTGCATCCTTGCTATGCAGAGGCCGAGTGTGTGCTCATTGTGTTTGTATCCTCTTGATGCTGCATTTTAAGTTAATAAAATCCACCCTTTGTCGAAAAAAGGTTATATGCAGAGGGTGTAGACAGGCCCTAGGCTATCAGGGTGCTATCAGGGCCATGGCTCAGGGCGTACCAAGAAATTCCTTTGTTGATTGTAGCAATAGTGTCACACTGTAGTAAACAGTAATCACTGTAGATACATGGCTGGCGTAAGGCGAGGGAGTATCTGGTGAAACGAGCAAATTGGTGCACGCGGTACACCAGTGATAGATGGGCCGTTGGATTCGTAAGAGAGGGACATGATTCAGTGCGATCATTGGGCTCTTGGTATATTTTCAAAATTGTCCTCGCAGCAGAGCTAAATCCAGCGAATTGTCCTCCACGCATCCAGATCGTCTTCCTCCCCTTGCCATGTGTTCTGTACCATTGCAACAACCTAGAGCTAGGGTTAAGCAAAATCTGAGCGATCTCTCTCTCTCTCTGATGGCCCCTCATTTCACCAGATGCACCCTCTCTCTACCTTCCCCCGGCTTCCGGCGTTGACGCACCAGTGCCCAGAATCTAACTCGTGTGGTCCACTGATGGCTCACCGTGATTGCGTCCACCTAGCGACGCGACGCTGTAGCTCCGGGAATATCGATGTTGCGGCTGATTAGGAGCCAACTACCCTCTTTTTACTGATAAAGAATCCACAGCATATATGAGCACTAATTTTGGTTCTTCTGTTATTCAGAAAAACTAATCCTTCGGTTCGCCAAGTTGTTTGAATGCAGGGGCATTTGGTGAATAGTATGAGCACCAAATCGATGTGCGACATGCAGTTATAATGGATAATTTTACCAGTAATTATAGGCGGCTGGAAAAATAGATGAGAGGAAATATGTTTGTACAATCTGTATGTCAATTACAAGGTTTGACCATAAATCGGTTAGTGCTCCTGGGAGCCCGCGCTCCTGCACGTATTTTTTTTCAAAGTGTGAAAAAATTTTAAACAAAAATTTAGCGCATACATCTCGACATTATATGTGTGCACATCAAGTTTTGAAGAAAATTAGTATTTTTGTGGCTTGTGTAAAAAAGACAAAAGGATGTCTTGTGAAAAGCATTTTTTAACACCGGATTTTGTCTTTTTCACATGCGACACATCAGTTGTCGGTTTTTCACAAAACAACTTTATGAGCATGTACAATATATCGAGATGTACGTGCCTAGTTTTTGTTTGAATTTTTTTGACATTTCAAAATATGTTTAAAAAACATTTTAAAAACCAGGAGTGCGCGCTCCCATATGCCAAACCTAACATCTAAGACCTGAGGTCCCATCCAGGACGTCTATCGGGTATGGGGCACCCACCGGTCCGGCGCACTCCTCAACCAGGACGCCTGTCCAGTATGAGGCCGCTGCAGCCACCTGACACGAATTCATCTTCAGAGTTGTACTGTTGCATCTACCTTGCACGGTCTAGCTGCCGTCGACGCCACCACGACGTCAGACCGTGACACCCTCCTGTGCGAGTCAATCTCCACGCATCCGACGCCGAGTCACCATAGCGCCATGCCGCCGAGATCCACCGCCATCAATGAGTGAGATGACGCACCGCTCCACCAAAGAATCCGTCCACTGGTCCCTCGAACCCGTGTACACCTCCAAGAATGACGCCCCCATGAGGGAAACGACACAAGAACACAGCCGTCATCTGATCTAGAGATCTAGAGTTTCCCCTGGAGGTAGCAGATGGTGGCCTTGAACTTCTCCTCGGCGATGCTTTCAAGAAAGGAACGTCGCAAATAGCACCCCCACTGCCGGCTTTGACCTCTAGCCAAAAGCAGGTTTTCACCCGGATCCGTTTGAAGGTCCTCCATCAAGCATCTTGTGCGTGGGCCGCAGCCATCTCTGACGGGGAGTGGACGAAGAATCCAGACCGCCGCCACCTGACCGGCCACGACACCACCATGATGCCAAGGTTGGCGCCGCCAGGCCCACCACACCCTCTTGTAGTGTAGCGATCCGACCTCAGACAGTCATTCTCTGTGTATAAGTGTCATCTCTGGATCGGTAATGCTGACACACACAGTACATGAAGGATTTATAACAGAGTTCAATCACACACTTATTACACCGAATGCCTCAAAAGAGAACTTATTACAATAATATGGCTGAAGGCCATCTAAATAAGATAATAGCGGAAGCTTCGAAGGTAAAATGAGTCCATCAACTCCAACGGCATAGCTGAGTGCATGACAATGACCTAGCGCACCTTACTCTTCATTTGAAAACTCTGCAACATAATACGTTGCAGCCTATGTAGGTCAGCACATGGAATATGCCGGCAAGATAACACTATAAAACAATGAACAAGTAACAGCTATAACTATATGCATATTTGGCTGTTGGAGGCTCTATGTTTAGCATTTGCAGAAAGCTAGTTTTTCCCCACAACAAAGGAATATATTTTATTTAACTACAAAGTTTGTTGAAATATTGAGAAGGTTCCTCCAACTCAATCCCAAATTAAAGTAATCATCAACCCAACAATTTAATTAAGTAAAGTGATGAGATCAAATCAATAATTCAAGCACCATATATTCAAGATGTCCATAACTGGGGACACGGCTAACCATGATTAGTTTGTACACTCTATAGAGGTTTGCGCACTTTTCCCCACAAGACTCGATCTCCTCCGTTGTATTTCTCGCACTGCATGATGTTTGAGAAATGGATGGCCGAGACACAGTCTTTCTGAAGAGGTCCCCTTAACCGATAGATAGGTCGGTACACCTACAATCCCCTACATCTGCTGGCCCATCATGGAAAGGTCTCCTGCAACTTACTCAACTATGCCAGAGCCCATAATGGCTTGTGGCTGCACATGAAAGTTTCCAGCATGAATAATTTTATGATCCCTTTGAGCCTGGGTGGCAAACAATAGGATAATCACACGGGTACTCCGAGATATCCCAGGACAGTGCTGGATTGCTCCAGGTGCCCAGACAACCATTGGGTACTCCAGGGTGCCTCAACCAATCCACCCAGATATGTGTTAAAGTAGCCACCTTAAATAAACCCTTAGTTCATAATAATTCTCACAACTATCATGAACCACTCAATCCAAACCACGTCTACGAGCATAGCATAGCAAAGTATAATAAGCGTAACGTAGTAACTCCCGAGGTTTGAATGAAAGGGCAATAGGTACTACCTCAACATCTACTTCCCAAAACCCACATGTTAAATAGGTCCTAACCATGCAGTGTTTGAGGATTGAAACTAATGCATAAAAACTGGGTAATAAAGGGGTATGATCAAAGTGTTACTTGCCTTGCTGATGATCTGAAAATCCAAGTGACTCGTAGTAGCACGCTTCGCACTCCGGAAACTCTATCACAAATAGACAATAACATACATAAGCACTCAAGCAATAGATGCAAGGGTAAAACTCAAGAGAAAAGATCCAAATTTAAAGTACAAGTGAAGTGCTTCGGTTTGCAAAAAGAATCAATCGAATCGGAGCTACGGAACTCAAACTACGATCAAAAGAAGTTCGAATTCAAATCTGCTTGGAACCACATTTTAAATTGTCAAAACCATGTTCAAGTTTGTTATCTGGAAAGAGGGGAACAAGATGAAGATTTTGGCGTTGGTTTCACTGGATTTGGATGAGCGAGCAAAAACTTGCGAAAGTTTGAAGATCAGGGGCTAATCTGCGATAAAAATCACGGATAGGTCCCTGGCCGAAAATAAAATAAAAACAAAAAGGCTATCGAAAGAATGTTCGCTATCAGGGTCGAACGAGTGAATACGTTTGCTAACAGAGAAGTTCGAACGAACGCTTGCTAATTAGCGAACTCGAAAAAACCGAACTAAATCGATCTAACGACCCCCCCCCCAAAAAAAAACTGGGCGACGGTTCGGTCTTTACCGGTTCTTGAAAAAACGGCGGGCAGCAGCGGCGCAATCCGGTGAACGGTGCAGCGGTGGCGGCGCAGGGCTTCGGCAGTGGGCGGCGCTAGCGGCGGCGGAGAGCAGCGTCCGCAGCAGGGCAGCGGTGGCGAGCGGCAACAACGGCGGTGGATACGGCAGCATCGACTGCGGGCGACAGTGGCTGCGGCAACTCGGGACAGGAGGAGGCGGTGGGGCGCACTTATAAAGGCGAGGGGGGCTTCGCCTTGCGGGAGGGGGCGCCGGGTTGGACCGGGAGTCGTGCCCAGGCCAGACTCAGGTGGCGGCGGCGGCGACTCGGTCTCCCCGCGTGGGAGGAAGGCGATGCGCAGGTGGGCCGCGGCCTGCTCGGCTGGGCTTCGGCCGAGTCGGCCGGAAGAGATTTTTTAAATAAAAAATAAAATTCCGCCCAAATAAAATCGTAAAAAAATAAAAAAAATAAAAATAACAGAAACAATTTTCACCATCTAAACCTAATATTTAGAACAAAGTGAACATTTTTATGATTTAAAAATGCAATTTTCAAAAGTGCATATTTTTCTAATTCAAATAAAATAGCAAATAAAATATAAATTTGATTTTAACGTTTCTCCTCCAATATTCCTCTCTTTTTGAAGAAGTCATATTATCTTCTCTCTTTTATTTTTAATATTGGAAATATTTTGGAGAGAAAAATATTAAAACCAAATTGATCCTCTTTTCAAATTTGAGAAAATTCAAATATGAAAATAAATGAAATCCCAAATCTCTCCTTGGGTCCTTGAGTTGCTTAGGATTTCTAGGATCACCAACAAAATGCAAATAAAATATGATATGCATATGATGACCTATGTATAGCATCCAAATTGAAAATTTGGGATGTTACAAACCTACCCCCTTAAGATGAATCTCGCCCTCGAGATTTGGGTTGGCTAAAAAATAGGTGCGGGTGGTCTTTTCGTAGGTCTTCTTCTCACTCCCCGGTGGCTTCATCCTCGGTATGGTGGCTCCATTGAACTTTGCAAAACTTGATAACCTTGTTGCGTGTAACCCGGCTAGCAAACTCGAGAATCTTCATGGGTTTCTCCTCGTAAGTTAGGTCATTATCCAATTGAATTGCTTCCAGGGGCACCGTTTCTCTTAGAGGAATATCGGCCATCTCAGCATGGCACTTCTTCAATTGGGAAATGTGAAATACATCGTGAACTCCTGACAATCCTTCGGGTAACTCCAACTTATAGGCCACATCTCCCATACGTTCCAGAACTCAGTATGGCCCTACAAATCTTAGGGCTAGCTTACCCTTCACTCCAAATCATTTAACTCCTCGCAGGGGTGACACACGTAGATACGCTCGGTCTCCAATCTCATAAACTACCTCCTTGCGTTTTGTGTTGGCATAACTCTTCTGCCTAGATTGAGCTACCTTCCTTCTATCTCAAATCAACTTAACCCTCTCTTTAGACTCTTTGATCAAATCCGATCCAAACAATTAACGGTCTCCAACTTCATCCCATATCAACAGTGTCCTGCACCTCCTTCCATACAAAGCTTCAAAAGTTGCCATCTTCAAACTAGCCTGATAACTGTTGTTGTATGAGAACTCTGCGTAAGGTAAATTATCATCCCAACTAGATCCATAATCTAGCGCACATGCTCTCAACATGTCCTCCAGAATCTGATTGACTCTCTCGGTCTGTCCATCTGTCTGTGGATAAAAGGTTGTACTGAACTCTAGCCTAGTACCCAAAGTCTGGTGCAGCTGAATCCAAAACTTCGAGGTAAACTGTGTTCCTCTATCCGATACGATGGTCCTCGGAACTCCATGCAGACATACGATCCTGGTCATATATATCTTGTCCAACTTCGCGCTTGTATAAGTGGTTTTCACTAGGATAAAGTGAGCTACCTTGGTTAAATGATCACCTACATCCTAGATAGAATCATACCAAGATCGGGTCCTGGGCAATCCGGTGATGAAATCCATGCCAAGCTTGTCCCACTTCCATTCGGGTATCGGCATAGGCTGAAGTAATCCTGCCGGCTTCTGATGTTCTGCCTTCACTCTCTGACATACATCACATACTGCTACATACTCGGCAATATCCTTCTTCATACCCGTCCACCGGAAACGCTCTTTCAAATCCAAATACATCTTGGTGTTTCCGGGGTGAATCGAGTATGGCGAGTCATGAGCTTCCTGAAGTATTAACTTCCCGATCTCCGCATTATTGGGCACATATACACGATCCTCAACCATAAAGTCTCATGCTCATCCTCACGAAAACCTTTGGCTTTTTCTTTGCGCATCTTCTCCTTTATCTCAGCGATTTCCTTATCATCCTTCTGAGCTTCTCGAATCTTTCCCAATAATGTAGACTGAACCTCCATTGCTGCAACAAAACCTCTTGGAACTATCTCCAAACGTAGTTCCTTGACATCGTCAACTAACTCCTGCAGTAATCCTCCGCTTACGAGGGTATTTGCATAACTTTTGTGGCTCAAAGCATCTGCTATGACATTGGCCTTTCCTGGATGATAATGCAACTTCATATCATAATCCTTTATGAGCTCCAGCCATCTCCTCTGCCTGAGATTCAACTCCTTCTGCGTGAAAATGTACTTCAAACTCTTGTGACCCGTGTACACATCACAATGGTTTCCAATCAGAAAATGTCTCTAGGTCTTGAGCACATGCACTACGGCTGCTAACTCCAAATCATGGGTGGCATAATTCAACTCATGAGGTCGAAGCTGCCGTGAGGCATATGAAACAACTCTTCCATCTTGCATAAGTACACCTCCAAGTCCCAAGCAAGAAGCGTCGTAATACACTTGGAAATCCTTGCGTATATCCGGAAGAATCAGTACTGGGGCTGTAACCAAACATTTCTTCAACTCCTAAAAACTGGCCTCACAATCCTCGGTCCATTTAAACTTGGTGTCCTTCTTCAACAACTCTGTCATGGGTTTCACAATCTTGGAAAAATCCTCAATGAATCTCCGATAATATCCTGCGAGTCCCAGAAAACTTCGGATCTCTCCAACTGAGGTGGGTGCCAACCACTCGGTGATAGACTGAACCTTGGTGGGGTCGACTGCTATACATTCTCCTGATATAACATGTCCAAGAAAACCAACTTCCTTCAACCAAACTCACACTTGCTAAACTTGGCATACACCTGATGTTCCCTGATCTACTCGAGAACTAAGCGCAAGTGTTCCTTGTGTTCCTCTTCATTCTTCGAGTATACCAGAATATCATCAATGAACACCACAACGAACTTATCAAAAAACTCCATGAACACCTTGTTCATCATACTCATAAAATAGGCAGGGGCATCAGTCAATCCAAATGACATGACCGTGTATTCATGTAGCCCGTACCTTGTGGTAAAAGCTGTCTTAGGTATATCCAGTTCCCGAATCTTCAACTAGTGGTACCCTGATCTAAGATCGATCTTGGAGAATACTTTAGCTCCTTGCAACTGGTCAAACAAATCATTGATCATTGATAGTGGGTACTTGTTCTTGATCGTCACTTCATGCAATGCCCGATAATCAACAACCATTCTCAAAGATCCATCCTTCTTCTCAACTAAGAGCACTGGGGCTCCCCAAGGTGATGAACTTGGTCGAATATAACCTTTCTCCAGTAAATCCTTAATCCGCTTCTTAATTTCCTCCAGATCATTTGCGGGCATCCGATATGGTCTCTACGATATTAGTCCGGTGCCTGGCAACAACTCTATCAAGAATTATATGTCTCGATCTGGTGGCATGCCTGGTAATTCCTCTGGAAACACATCCGGGTAATCCTTCACAACAGGCACTTCTTCCTGAACAACTCCTGAGAGTGAATTTACTTGGATCCTCCTTGGTGCATGTCATGATACATACTTGATCCGTTTACCCTCTGGGGTGGTGAGTAGAATTGACCTACTAGCACAATCGATATTTCCTTCATACATGGATAGCCAATCCATGCCTAATATCACATCCAATCCTTGTGATTCCAAGATTATTAGGTCTGAGGGGAAAACGTGCCTACTATGGCTAATGGCATCTGAAAACATCCACTGCTTTCCATATACTCCGCTCCGGGTGAGCTCACTAGCATATGTATTTTAAGGACTTTGGTTGGCAACTTTTACTTATCCACAAATACCCTTGATATGTATGAATGTGATGCACCAGTATCAAAAAGAACAGTAGAAGTAAATGACTTAATCAAAAACTTACCTATAACTGCATCTGGCTGTTCTTCAACCTCCTCCACGTTAACGTGGTTCACTTGTCCTCTGGTGAAAGGGTTGGGCTTCTTCCTAGAGTTTCCATTTCCATTGCCGTTCCTTGCTTCAGGGCATTCGGTGGCGTAGTGTCCAGTCTTCCCGCACTTGAAACAAGTAATGTGACTTAGATCCTTCTTGGCGGGTGTTGCTGGGTTGGAACAGTTCTGGCTGCTACTTGCTCCATTCCCATTTCCATTCTTGGGGCCATTGTGATTGTGCGTGCTTCCTCCATTATGGGTATGGCCTCCATGGTTATGGTTGTATCCTCCCGAGTTAGGGGTAAAGCGAGGCTTCTGTTGAACTCCAGAATTGTACTTCCCTTGTCCATACTTCCTTTTGCGGATCTCTATTTGTTGTTGCTTGCCTTCGATCATAAGGGCCCTGTCTACCAAATCCTGGTAGTTATTGAATGTTGCTACCATCAACTGCATACTCAGCTCATCATTCAGCCTTCCATAAACTTCTCTTGCTTTGGGGCATCTGTGGCCACATCATCTGGGGCATATCGGGCTAATTTACTAAACTCATCCACGTACTGCCCCACAGTATGATTTACCTGGCGTAAGTTGTGAAACTCACGCTTCTTCATACTCATTGCTCCAGTTGAGACATGTGATGTGCGGAAAGCTTGCTGAAACTGATCCCATGTGACATTGGCTATGGGAAAAGTGGCTGTGTAATTCTCCCACCATGAGGCTGCTGGTCCATCCAATTGATGTGTGACAAAGCGCACCTTCTCAGCATCTATGCAACCTGCGGTGGTTAGCTCCCTTCCAATCATGCGGAGCTAGTCATCAGCAACAATCGACTCGGTCCTACTAGAAAACACCGGCGGATTCAACCTCAGAAAACGGGCTAAGTTGTCAACTGGAGGTGGTGGCGGTGGGTTGTTGTTATTGTTGTTGCCTCGGTTCTGAACTAGTAGCTGCATCAAGGCATTCTGCTGCTGGATCAACTGAGTGAGCTTCGGTGGGAAGACAAATTCGGGGTCACGTATCGGAGGCATCTGACAGGTTTAGAGGGGAGAGATTAGAATAGAGTGATGTCTAAAGATAAATCACTACCCATATGCACATGAGACAAACACACAATCATAATCACACCACTCAAACAATGGCATACAATCAATCTAACTATCGTTACAAAATACTCGAACTATCCTATATACATGGGGGAATACTATTGATAATATGGTGGTCGACTAAAAACTTTGATCGGTGGAAGACTCCATGATATCTGCTCCAACTTCGTCTTCATAATCATCATCACTATCGGGGTCGGAGTCGGTGTCGTCGATGATGATGTAGTCCTCGGGAAGGTTGTCCTCTCCTGGCGCAGGGTCTCCCATGAATACTCCTAGCTTCTTCTTCAGGTCTTCATTCTTCTCCAGTAGTACTGCAATTTCTTCTTCATATCCATCGCATGTAGACTTGAGTTCCTCTTCTACCTCCATGTTCCTGGTCATCAACTTCTTCATGTCTATCATGCCAGCGCACATCTGGTTCTCCTGACGATGAATGTGCTGGTTTAACTCCTGGAAGTACACTACTAGGGAAAACCCTAGTAGTAGCGCATGTTTAATGCCCAGTAGTAGCGCGGGCTACCGTGCTACTAATAAGGCGCTACAGCTATTACTTAGCAGTAGCACATGCGACACGCGCTACTGCTAAGACACATAGCGGCAACGCTTGTTCTCTCCCGCGCTGCTGCTAATCTAGCTAGTTGCAGCGTGTTTACTATCCATCGCTACTAGTATTCTTTTTTCACTTTTTTAATTTTTAGTGTATTTATACGCCGTTACACAAATTTTGGTACAATACCAATTATGAGATTTATATCATTATGTCCATAGCAGTGTGTCAAATGAAGGTGGATTAGGTTCAAGTGGAGGCAATATGTGGTGCATGTCAAAAGTATACTACTAATCCAACCTTGATCTAGTTTGGACTAGTAGTACTTTCGATTAGGTAAAATAACATAAAACATGTGTAGCTCTCCTCCTTCATCAAGTTGGAGCATGCAGATGAACCTGTCTCCTAATCGTGGGCTGCGCTTCTGATTGCTGCCCCTAGTACTTCTCTACACTCCTCCATCACAAATTTGGTCCAGTCTTTCACTATTAAGCATTCCTCGCTATTAGAAATCCTGAATGCACTAAAGTGCATTGTAGGATATATTGTCCGTAAGCTAACAATACTCATGGTACCTTTAGTCTCGATCCCATGAGGCACAACATTCATCGGGAGTCCCTGTTGAATAACATCGTATAGTAACATACTTAGCAATGAAGTTTAGCTTAAAAAATAATGTATGCAAAAGATGCACTAAGGACAAATAGTAAAAATCTTACCATCTTTCCTAAATAGATGTGACCGTAGTTCATTACGAACACTATTGGTCGCACGTTTTTAGTACTAACATTTCTAAGTGCAGGAAGAAAATTTGTCTTGACTGTATCAAGATCCTCAAGCCATGAAACATAATGACTTAGCTCCTCGTAGTTTAGTTCAGCCCCGGGACAGTAGTAGGTCCTGTCTACCAAGCGCTGGACATGTTTGCTTGAACGGAAATAAGCTGACAATAGAAATTAGTTGTCAACTATTTTTGAATAAACAATATCAAAGACATAAATATGGTTGAGAAACTCACATAATGGTACAACTGGAGGCATCTGCACATCGACCCAGCTGTCGATATTACCTTCAATATCATCGTCCGGACGAATATCAAAGGTGATAACCATATCAGGCTCAAATGCATAAGTCTTGCATAGTGCTCGCCAAGTTTTGCATCCAAAATAGGTGTAGTCATTTGCATTGTATAATTTTGCGTGGAAAATACAACCATGCTCGGTCTTCAAGTAAACTTTCTTTACCTCCATAGTATGACTGAAACCTATCTTATCCAAGACAAAAACTCTTGCATGGTAGGGGATACACTAGTAGAATAGTAAAAAAATTAAATTATAAGTTGAAGCAAATGAAGCAGATGTCATGCTTAATTACGAAAAAAGACTTGCCGTTGTGACTTATTGTATCCACTTCGAAGTTCACGTCCAGCTTGATGCTGAAGCGCCTATCATCATCTAGGAAGATTCCGTCGCACATGCCGCGCTCGTCTTCGCAGTATTTGCAAATACCGAAATCCTTTTCGTTGTCAGACATTTCCTATGTTCATAGTTGAAACATTAATTGAATTCGATCAAAGACAACTACTAGGATACTCAAAATATCTTATAGGACTCATATTGACATGAGCATTCAATAAGCAAAACCAAATCATAAAATAAATAAGTATTCAAATTAGCATGCATTCAATAAGCAAAAGTAAATCATCTCATGCGTCCGTACATCGTCGAATATTATCACTAATACACCCCGAATAGTACCATACATATAACATCACTAATACAACTAAAACCCTAGCGCACGACGGGTATCGGCGCGGGCAGTGTACACCCAAAGAGAAGGAACCATCGCAGGATCATAGCTCCAGTGAGATCCCTGGAGAACCTGCCAGGTATTGGAGAATCTGTGCTACAACGCAAACAAGTAGCGACGGACGTGCGCGTCCTCCTCACTAACACAGTGATGCACCACCTCCGCGGGTCCTCGAGCCTCTGGACCGTCACTGGCCCACGCGACCACCACCAAAGAAGGTTCGGGTCAACGACAGGCTGGCTCCTCACCAACCTGCGCCCCGCGGTAGGTAGCACCTCCCAGTACCACCCCGGCGGAGCCCAGTCCCGGACATGGCCCATATGGTGACACAGGTGTCTTCCATCGACTCGACGACGAGGATGCGGGATAGGCATCGTCGATGTCGATGCGGGAATAATTGCTTTAACTAAAAAAATAACAACAAATGTGACATGTCCAACTAGTTCTATTAATTCAACTAGTTCTTATGATTAAATCTAGTCAATTAATTCTATACCTAATAAAATGAATAATGACATAAAAACGGCCTATGCTTTGCAGGAATGTTGACTCCTTCCCGGTGCGGCAAATCCCGGGCACTCGATATGTCCTAGTTTTTAGCACAAGTCATGCCGAAATTCACAGAAAATTTCGGCATGACTTTTACTAAAAAGTGGACAAATCGAGAACTTGAAATTTGTCGGAACAGAAATGAATCAACATTCTGACAAAACATAGGCCACTCGACTTCATTCCCTAGAAACAACAAAGCCACTTGGGCACAATCGAACCACTTCAATAATGGAATATGCAAATAAACATCAATGACATATATCATATAACAACAATCTTGTTTTTTGTTTACATAGCAACAATTAGTTTAACCAAGGTTTTGAAAGAAAAACAATTCTGTTTTTTGTTTTTTGAATGAAATTACTATTTAGGCATTTTCATAAAAAATTGCCGTAGCTAATTTCCTAAAAACAATTGCTAATCATTTTTCCTAAATGCTAAAAAATGCCTACTGCCCTAAACAAATCTATGGTTCATATGAACTCCTAGGGTTCATATGAACATCAACACAGCATCAACACATATATGAATTGCCCTAGCAGAGAGAGAGAGAGGGGAGGGTAGGGGAGAGGAGAGGCAGAGCCTTACGGTGATTGCGGCGAGGGAGGGGCAGGCGGCGTCGAGGATGGGGTCGGGGCTCGGGCGCGCGGCGGAGGGCAGCGTCGATGTCGGGGTCAGGGGCGGCGTCGAGGTCGGGGGCGGCGTCGAGGGTGTGCGGTGGGCAGCGGCGGTGGTGAGGTTGAGGGCGGCGGCAGTGAGGTCGAGAGCGGCAGGGCGACGACGGCGATGGTGCAGTTGGGCGAGAGGGGGAGTGAAGGGGAAGGACTTAGCGAAATTTTGAGCCCGCACGGCCGGGGGTCAAGTCAAACTAGCAGCAACGCGTTTTGCCGGAACGCGCTATAGCTAAGTTAGCTATAGCGTGTCAAGAAAAACGCGCTACAACTATTACTTTCTGTTTTATAATATCAGTAGCGCTTTGCCCTGAAAAAACGCTACTGCTAAGTCTAAGCATGTAAAAACTTCAAAAATATACATTGGTCACCATTGATCTTTTTGTGTAGAATCTAAATAGTCAACATGAATCCTCACAGTACCTGTATAAGCACTGGTGAAGATTCATATTGCAGCCACAAATCCTACACATATAGTTCAATGAAGACCAAGTGCTTGAGATAGTTTGAGAAGTAACATATTTAAGGTGGTAAACACCTTGTTCGCTTAGCAGTACGGGACTAAACTTAATTAGGTGCAATACTTAGCAGTAGCGTGTTTTGAAGAAAAACTTTGCTACTAACTACTTTAGCAGTAGCGCGTCCTCGGAAGGGCGCTACTACTATATCTAGCCTGGGGGCAACGCCGTGGCAATTATAGTAGTAGCGCTTGTTCCACCTAGACCGCTACTACTACTGTGCTATTAGTAGCATGGTTTTCTGAAGCTCGCTACTGCTAATTTGCAGTAGCGTCTGTTTTTAAACCGCGCTGCTGCTAAGATTCTGTGTATAAAGTTTTCCCTAGTAGTGGTAGGCTGCAATGGACTTGTCCCTCTTGGTGCAAATCATCTCCCATTGCTCATCTCGGCGTCCGCATATTGATACGCCTCCAACCTATCTATAATTTTTGATTGTTCCATGCTATTATATATATTATGTTTTGGATGTTTAATGGGCTTATTTATACACTTTTATATTATTTTTGGGACTAACCCATCAACCGGAGGCCCAGCCCAAATTGGTATTTTTTTGCCTACTTCAGTGTTTCGCAGAAAAAGAATATCAAACGGAGTCCAAACGGAATGAAACCTTCGGGAGCGTGATTTTTGGAACAAACGTGATCCAGAGGACTTGGAGTGGACGTCAAGCAATCAATGAGGAGGCCACAAGGCAGGGGGCACGCCTACCCCCTGGGCGCGCCCTCCATCCTGGTGGGCCCCTCGTGGCTCCACCGACCTACTTCTTCCTCCTATATATACCAACGTACCCTGAAAACATCAGAGGGCACCACGAAAACCTAATTCCACCACCGCAACCTTCTGTACCTGTGAGATCCCATCTTGGGGCCTTTTCCGACGCTCCCCCGGAGGGGGCATTGATCACGGAGGGCTTCTACATCAACACCATAGCCTCTCCGATGATGTGTGAGTAGTTTACTTCTGACCTTCGGGTCCATAGTTATTAGCTAGATGGCTTCTTCTCTCCCTTTGGATCTCAATACAAAGTTCTCCTTGATTCTCTTGGAGATCTATTCGATGTAATCTTCTTTTGCGGTGTGTTTGTCGAGATCCGATGAATTGTGGGTTTATGATCAAGATTATCTATGAACAATATTTGAATCTTCTTTGAATTCTTGTATGTATGATTGCTTATATTTGCAAGTCTCTTCGAATTATTAGTTTGGTTTGGCCTACTAGATTGATCTTTCTTACAATGGGAGAAGTGC
The DNA here is from genome assembly GCF_002162155.2 of Triticum dicoccoides. Lineage (NCBI taxonomy): Eukaryota > Viridiplantae > Streptophyta > Magnoliopsida > Poales > Poaceae > Triticum > Triticum dicoccoides. Next base: position 437,658,697 of record NC_041380.1, read on the forward strand.
TTAGCTTTGGGTTCAATCTTGCGGTGCTCGATCCCAGTGACAGCAGGGGAAACAACACGTATTGTATTGTTGCCATCGAGGATAAAAATATGGGGTTTATATCATATTGCATGAGTTTATCCCTCTACATCATGTCATCTTGCTTAAAGCGTTACTCCGTTCTTATGAACTTAATACTCTAGATGCATGCTGGATAGCGGTCGATGTGTGGAGTAATAGTAATAGATGCAGGCAGGAGTCGGTCTACTTGTCACGGACGTGATGCCTATATACATGATCATACCTAGATATTCTGATAACTATGCTCAATTCTATCAATTGCTCGACAGTAATTTGTTCACCCACCGTAATACTTATGCTATCTTGAGAGAAGCCACTAGTGGAACCTATGGCCCCTGGGTCTATTTTCCATCATACAAGTTTCCAATCTATTTTATTTTGCAATATTTACTTTCAATTTATATCATAAAAATACCAAAAATATTTATTTTATTATTATTATATCTATCAGATCTCACTCTTGCAAGTGGCCACGAAGGGATTGACAACCCCTTTACCGCATTGGTTGCGAGGTTCTTATTTGTTTGTGTAGGTACGAGGTGACTTGCGCGTGTTCTCCTACTCGATTGATACCTTGGTTCTCAAAAACTGAGGGAAATACTTATGCTGCTTTGCTACATCACCCTTTCCTCTTCAAGGGAAAACCAACACATGCTCAAGAGGTAGCAAGAAGGATTTCTGGCGCCGTTGCCGGGGAGATCTACGCCAAGTCAAGACATACCAAGTACCCATCCCAACTCTTATCCTTCGCATTACATTATTTGACATTTGCCTCTCATTTTCCTCTCCCCCACTTCACCCTTGCCATTTTATTCGCCCTCTTTTTCGTTCGCCCTTTCTTTCGCTTGCTTTATCGTTATGGCTAGTCCTTTATCTACTCCTTTATCTCCCGATAATGAGGTCCTTAATTTTAAACAAAGGGAGGGAGAAAATCTAAAAGATGCTTGGTTCAGAATTTGCAATGCGCAAAATAAATCTACTAGGAAGCAATCTACTTATGTTCTTCTTCGCAATTTTTATGTAGGCATCATTCCTTGAAATAGATATATTCTTGATACCATTACCGGAGGAAATTTCTTGGGTAGCCACACTTTTGATTCTTACAATGCTATGATAGATTTGTTTGGCACACCACCTCTCTTGGTTAATGGAACTATGTTAACTTTGGAACATGTTATGCAAAGGCTCAATATTATTGAAAATAAAGTTTCCACTGTTGAATTGATTGAGAATTTGGAGAAAAATATCCATAACCAAATTACCCAATATTGATCTAAGGTAGGAGTTGCTCTGAAAAGTTTTAAAGAAAAAGAACTTGTAGTTAATGAAAGAATTGACCAAGATTCCACTAGAATTGATAAACTTGAGGGTATTATTACCAACTTGGGGTCCACTTTTTCCGCTTTAAGGAATACTTCAAACCCCCTACCAAAGTTGCCAAATAAATGTACGTTCCTAAGAATAAGGGTGAAACTTCTAGTAAGGAAAATGCGGATCTCAAATCGATAAGTGTTCACCCCAACTTTCTTCCTATCATTAAGGAACCTTTTGCTACAAATAATTTTCTTGATTTCTTGCCTAGGATCTTAATCATTAATAGAAAGAAGGAAACTCCTAAGGGTTATAAGTTTTCTATTGAAGAATTGCCTACCAAAGATGATAATACCTAGATCTATCCTCGCTTTTATGCCTAGCTAGGGGCGTTAAACAATAGCGCTTGTTGGGAGGCAACCCAATTTTATTTTTATTCCTGTTTAGTAATAAACAATTTATCTAGCCTCTGTTTTGGTTGTGTTTTTTGCTTTTAATTAGTGTTTGTGCCAAGTAGAACCATTGGGAAGACTTGGGGAAAGTCTTTTTGATCTTGCTGTAAAAACAGAAACTTTAGCGCTCGCGAGAATTGCTGCCATTTTTAATGGAGAGTGATATTTAGTTAATTCTTTTTGCAGATGATTAATAGATAAATTCCTCACGTACAGAAATTTATTTTAGAATTTTTGGGGTTCAGAAGTATGCGTTTGATACAGATTACTACAGGCTGTTCTGTTTTTGACAGATTCTGTTTTTCGTGTGTTGTTTGCTTATTTTGATGAATCTATGGCTAGTAATGGAGTTTATAAACCATAGAAAAGTTGGAATACACTAGGTTTAACAAAAATATAAATAAATAATGAGTTCACTACAGTACCTTGAAGTGGTGTTTTGTTTTCTTTCACTAACGGAGCTCACGAGATTTTCTGTTAAGTTTTGTGTTGTGAAGTTTTCAAGTTTTGGGTAAAGATTTCATGGATTACGGAACAAGGAGTGGCAAGAGCCTAAGATTGGTTATGCCCAAGGCACCCCAAGGTAAAATTCAAGGACACCAAAAAGCCTAAGCTTGGGGATGCCCCGGAAGGCATCACCTCTTTTTTCTTTGTTCATCGGTAACTTTACTTGGAGCTATATTTTTATTCACCACATGATATGTGTTTTGCTTGGAGCGTCTTGTATGATTTGAGTCTTTCCTTTTTAGCTTACCACAATCATCCTTTCTATACACACCTTTTGAGAGAGACACACATGAATCGGAATTTATTAGAATACTCTATGTGCTTCACTTATATCTTTTGAGCTATATAGTTTTTTCTCTAGTGCTTCACTTATATCTTTTAGAGCACGGTGGTGGTTTTATTTTATAGAAATAATTGATCTCATGCTTCACTTATATTATTTTGAGATTCATTTAGAACAGCATGGTAATTTTCTTTTAAGCATAGTAAAAACTTTCATATAAGTGCATTGAATACTATGAGAAGTTTGATACTTGATAATTGTTTTGAGATATGGAGATGGTGATATTAGAGTCATGCTAGTTGAGTAGTTGTGAATTTGAGAAATACTTGTGTTGAACTTTGTGATTCCCGTAGCATGCATGTATGGTGAACCGTTATGTGATGAAGTCGGAGCATGATTTATTTATTGATTGTCTTCCTTATGAGTGGCGGTCGGGGACGAGCGATGGTCTTTTCCTACCAATCTACCCCTCTAGGAGCATGCATGTAGTACTTTGTTTCGATAACTAATAGATTTTTGCAATAAGTATGTGAGTTCTTTATGACTAATGTTGAGTCCATGGATTATATGCACTCTCACCCTTCCACATTTGCTAGCCTCTCTATTACCGCACACTTTTCGCCGGTATCATACACCCACCATATACCTTCCTCAAAACAGCCACCATACCTACCTATTATGGCATTTCCATAGCCATTCTGAGATATATTGCCATGCAACTTTCCACCGTTCCATTTGTTATGACACGCTTCATCATTTTCATATCGCCATGCATGATCATGTAGTTGACATCGTATTTGTGGCAAAGCCACCGTTCATAATTTTTTTTCATACATGTCACTCTTGATTCATTGCATATCCCGGTACACCGCCGGAGGCATTCAGATAGAGTCATATTTTGTTCTAAGTATTGAGTTGCAATTCTTGAGTTGTAAGTAAAAAGAAGTGTGATGATGATCATCATTATTAGAGCATTGTCCCAGTGAGGAAAGGATGATGGAGACTATGATTCCCCCACAAGTCAGGATGAGACTCCAGATGAAAAAAAATAAAAGAGGCCAAAAAAGAAGGCCCAAATAAAAAAATGAGAGAAAAAGAGAGAAGGGACAATGTTACTATCCTTTTTCCACACTTGTGCTTCAAAGTAGGACCATGATCTTCATGATAGAGAGTCTCCTATGTTGTCACTTTCATAAACTAGTGGGAATTTTACATTATAGAACTTGGCTTGTATATTCCAATGATGGGCTTCCTCAAATTGTCCTAGGTCTTCGTGAGCAAGCAAGTTGGATGCACACCCACTTAGTTTCTTTTGTTGAGCTTTCATACACTTATAGCTCTAGTGCATCCGTTGCATGGCAATCCCTACTCACTCACATTGATATCTATTGATGGGCATCTCCATAGCCCGTTGATACGCCTAGTTGATGTGAGACTATCTTCTCCTTTTTTGTCTTCTCCACAACCACCATTCTATTCCACCTATAGTGCTATGTCCATGGCTCACACTCATGTATTGCGTGAAAGTTGAAAAAGTTTGAGAACATCAAAAGTATGAAACAATTGCTTGGATTGTTATCGGGGTTGTGCATGATTTAATATTTTCTGTGATGAAGATAGAGCATAGCCAGACTATATGATTTTGTAGGGATAACTTTTTTGGCCATGTTATTTTGAGAAGCCATGATTGCTTAGTTAATATGCTTGAAGTATTATTATTTTTATGTCAATATTAAACTTTTATCTTGAATCTTTCAGATCTTAACATTCATGCCACAATAAAGAAAATTACATTGAGAAATATGTTAGGAAGCATTCCAAATCAAAAATTCTGTTTTTATCATTTACCTACTCGAGGACGAGTAGGAATTAAGCTTGGCGATGCTTGATACGTCTCCAATGTATCTATAATTTTGTATTGTTCCATGCTATTATATATATATATATATATATATATTCTAATTTGGATGTTTAATGGGCTTATTTATACACTTTTATATTATTTTTGGGACTAACCTATTAACCGGAGGCCCAACCCAAATTGTATTTTTCTGCCTATTTTAGTGTTTCGTAGAAAAAGAATATCAAACGGAGTCCAAACGGAATGATACCTTCGGGAGCGTGATTTTTGGAACAAACGTGATCCAGAGGACTTGGAGTGGACGTCAGGCAATCAACGAGGAGGCCACGAGGCAGGGGGTGTGCCTACCCCCTGGGTGTGCCCTCCACCCTCGTGGGCCCCTCGTGGCTCCACCGACCTACTTCTTCCTCCTATATATACCTACGTACCCTGAAAACATCAAAGGGCACCACGAAAACCTAATTCCACCGCCTCAACCTTCTGTACCCGTGAGATCCCATCTTGGGGCCTTTTCCGGCGCTCCGTCGGAGGGGGCATTGATCATGGAGGGCTTCTACATCAACACCATAGCCTGTCCGATCATGTGTGAGTAGTTTACTTCAGACCTTCGGGTCCATAGTTATTAGCTAGATGGCTTCTTCTCTCTCTTTGGATCTCAATACAAAGTTCTCCTCGATTCTCTTGGAGATCTATTCGATGTAATCTTCTTTTGTGGTGTGTTTGTCGAGATCCGATGAATTGTGGGTTTATGATCAATATTACCTATGAACAATATTTGAATCTTCTCTGAATTCTTTTATGTATGATTGGTTATCTTTGCAAGTCTCTTTGAATTATCAGTTTGGTTTGGCCTACTAGATTGATCTTTCTTGCAATGGGAGAAGTGCTTAGCTTTGGGTTCAATATTGCGGTGCTCGATCCCAGTGAAAGTAGGGGAAACGACACGTATTGTATTGTTGCCATTGAGGATAAAAAGATGGGGTTTATATCATATTGCATGAGTTTATCCGTCTACATCATGTCATCTTTCTTAAAGCGTTACTCCGTTCTTATGAACTTAATACTCTAGATGCATGCTGGATAGCGCTCGATGTGTGGAGTAATAGTAGTAGATGCAGGCAGGAGGAGTCGGTCTACTTGTCACGGACGTGATGCCTATATACATGATCATACCTAGATATTCTGATAACTATGCTCAATTCTATCAATTACTCGACCGTAATTTGTTCATCCACCGTAATACTTATGCTATCTTGAGATAAGCCACTATTGAAATCTATGGCCCTCGGGTCTATTTTCCATCATAGAAGTTTCCAATCTATTTTATTTTGCAATCTTTACTTTCAATTTATATCATAAAATTACCAAAAATATTTATCTTATTATTATTATCTCTATCAGATCTCACTCTTGCAAGTGGTCGTGAAGGGATCGACAACCCCTTTATCGTGTTGGTTGCGAGGTTCTTATTTGTTTGTGTAGGTACGAGGTGACTCGCGCGTGGTCTCCTACTGGATTGATACCTTGGTTCTCAAAAATTGAGGGAAATACTTACGCTGCTTTGCTGCATCACCCTTTCCTCTTCAAGGGAGAACCAACACATGCTTAAGAGGTAGCACATATCTGGTAGATGGTGTCCTTAAGATCCTTGTGGTAAACTTCGCAGATGCGTCCCATGGTGATGTGGGCTTCCATGCTCTTTCCTAGACTCCAGGTTGGTGCATCAAAGGAAAACTCTATGGGCTCAGTAACTGGCGCGAATGTCCTTCCTGGAACATGAACTCGAATCATCCAACGCTCCTCTTTGGTAAAGTGGCCATGTAGGTCCCGGTGAAGCTTGGTATTCCGATGTCCATGTACCTAGTGGCTTCCTTCAAGTGTCATCCAAAAGGTGTATCTTCATCTGGTTGAGCAAACTTATTCCTTGGGTCCGCCATCAATAGAGTAGAAAATGGATAAGAGTCAAAAATGAGTAGAGAACATGGTCCTATGGCTCATCTTAGTGGTTGTGTCCTACAGTCAGCGTGTGCTCTGATACCATCTTGTAGTGATCCGACCTCAGACGGTCAAATCTCTGTGTATAAGTGTCATCCCTGGATCGGTAATGCTGACACACACAGTACTTGAAGGATTTATAACAGAGATCAATCACACACTTATTACATTGAATGTCTCAAAAGAGAACTTATTACAATAATATGGCTAAAGGCCATCTAAATAAGATAAAATCGGAAGTTTCAAAGGTAAAATGAATCCATCAACTCCAATGGCATAGCTGAGTGCATGACAACGACCTAGCGCACCTTACTCTTCGTCTGAAAACTCTGCAACACAATACGTTGCGGCCTGTGTAGGTCAGCACATGGAATATGCTGGCAAGATAACATTATAAAACAATGAACAAGTAACAGCTATAACTATATGCATATTTGGCTGGTGGAGGCTCTATGTTTAGCATTTGCAGAAAGCTCGTTTTTCCCTACAACAAAGGAATATATTTTATATAACTACAAAGTTTCTTGAAATATTGAGAAGGTTCCTCCAACTCAATCCAAAATTAAAGTAATCATCAACCCAACAATTTAATTAAGTAAAATGATGAGATCAAATCAATAATTCAAGCACCAGATACTGAAGATGTCCATAACCGGGGACATGACTAACCATGATTAGTTTGTACACTCTGCAGAGGTTTGTGCACTTTTTCCCACAAGACTCGATCTCCTCCGTTGTATTTCTCGCACTGCATGATGTTTGAGAAACGGATGATGGAGACACAGTCTTTTCGAAGAGGTCCCCTTAACTGATAGATAGGTCAGTACACCTACAATCCCCATCTGCTAGCCCATCATGGAAAGGTTTCCTGCAACTTACTCAACTATGCCAGAGCCCATAATGGCTTGTGGCTGTACATGAAAGTTTCCAGCATGAATAATTTTATGATCCCTTTGAGCCTGGGTGGGAAACCATAGGATAATCACACGGGTACTCCGGGATATCCCAGGACAGCGCTGGATTGCTCCAGGTGCCCAGACAACCACTGGGTACTCCAGGGTGCCTCAACTAATCCACCCAGATGTGTGTTAAAGTAGTCACCTTAAATAAACCCTTAGTTCATAATAATTCTCAGAACTATCATGAATCACTCAATCCAAACCACGTCTACGAGCATAGCATAGCAAAGTATAAAAAGCGTAACGTAGTAACTCCCGAGGTTTGAATGAAAGGGCAATATGTACTACCTCAACATCTACTTCCCAAAACCCACATGTTAAACAGGTCCTAACCATGCAGTGTTTGAGGATTAAAACTAATGCATAAAAACTGGGTAATAAAGGGGTATGATCAAAGTGTTACTTGCCTTGCTCATGATCTAAAAACCCTAGTGACTCGTAGTAGCGAGCTTCGCACTCCGGAAACTCTATTGCAAACAAACAATAACATATATATAAGCACTCAAGAAATATATGCAACAGTAAAACTCAAGAGAAAATATCCAAATTGAAAGTACAAGCAAAGAGCTTCGATCTGCAAAAAGAATCAATCGAATCGGAGCTACGAAACTCAAACTACGACCAAAAGAAGTTTGAATTCAAATTTGCTTGCAGCCACATTTTAAATTGTCAAAACCATGTTCAAGTTGGTTATCTGGAAAGAGGGGAACAAGACGAAGATTTTGGCGTTGGTTTCACTGGATTTGGACGAGCGAGCAAAAAACTGCGAAGGTTTGAAGATCAGGGGCTAATCTGCGATAAAAATCGCGGATAGGTCCCTGGTTGAAAATAAAATAAAAAGAAAAGGCTATCGAACGAACGTTCGCTCTCAGGGTCAAACGAGCGAATACGTTCGCTAACAGAGACATTCGAACGAACGCTCGCTAATTAGCGAACTCGAAAAAAACAGAACTAAATCGATCTAACGAAAACCCCCAAAAAATATTGGGCGACGGTTCGGTCTTTACCGGTTCTTTAAAAAAACGACGGGCGGCGGCGGCGGGATCCGGCGAACTGCGTGGCGGCGGCTTCGGCGTCGGTGGCGCGGGGCTTCAGCAGCGGGCGGCGCTAGCGGCGAGCAGCAACGACGACGGTGGTTGCGGTGGCTCGGGACGGGACGAGGAGGCAGCGGGGCGGGCGCTTATAAACGCGAGGGGGGAGGCTTCGCCTTGCGGGAGGGGGTGCCGGGTCGGACCAGGAGTCGTGCCCCGGTCGGACTCGGGTGGCGGCGGCGGCGGCTCGGTCTCCCCGCGCGGGAGAAAGGCGGCGCGCAGGTGGGCCGCGGCCTGCTCGGCTGGGCTTCAGCCTAGTCGGGCGGGAAAATATTTTTTTAAAATAAATTCCGCCCGAATAAAATCCTAATAAAATAAAAAATGCTAAAAATACCAGAAACAATTTTCACCGTCTAAACCTAATATTTAGAACAAACTGAATATTTTTCTGGTCTAAAAATACAATTTTCAAAAATGCATATTTTTCTAATTCAAATAAAATAGCAAATAAAATCCAAATAAAATATAATTTTTATTTTAACATTTCTCCTCCAATATTCCTCTCTTTTTAAAGAAGTCATATTATCTTCTCTGTTTTATTTTTAATATTGGAAATATTTTGGAGAGAAAAATACTAAAATCAAATTGATCCTCTTTTCAAATTTGAGAAAATTCAAATATGAAAATAAATGAAATCCCCAACTCTCTCCTTGGGTCCTTGAGTTGCTTAGGATTTCTAGGATCACCAACAAAATGCAAATAAAACATGATATGCATATGATGACCTATGTATAACATCCAAATTGAAAATTTGGGATGTTACATGTAAACGGCCTCCAGATCTGCTGGCCCGCCGAAACCCATCTAGGCACCGCAGGGGCCGTGATCTGGGCCGCCGCCATAGGTGCTCCTCAGCCACGGAGAGGGCGCCTGCGCAGTCCCCTTCGATGCACTCACCGCTGATCACCTGCTGTGCCTTGCTGCCAGTGAACCGCCGACCCATTAGACGCCGCCAGGAGGACACCACCACCGCGCGAGGGGGAAAGGCCCTGCCGCCGCCGTCATTGGCTAGGCTGCATCGGCGTGGCCTCAGGCGGCGGCAGGAGGGAGGAGAGGAACGCGGACGCCTAGGGCCGACGGTGGGGAATCGCCCCCCGTGTCGCCTAGGGTTGGCGACGCGGAGTTGGGTTTCGGGGGTGGGTATGCGGTCAGCCTTCCTATCTGGTGATTTTATTATCTCATTCATTCTTGCCCTGAAACTGGTGTTTTCAGTTCATATATACGGAATACGAAAAAACGACTGATCTTTAGCGCTCGCTATGGAGGATCAGGGATGAGGTTTGGTATTGAACCTGGTCGCAATTCTCCACCTTCGGGTCGGCCATGTGGCAAGCAACCCCGACGTAGGCAGGCCGGCACTGCACTTGTGATGTAGGGGAGAAGACGGGAACTCTGTCGGCGCCGACACCGGACCGCATCGCTACGGCCGGCGACATGGCCGAGGAAACGGAGACACGACCCACGTCGGCGGGCGCGGAGGAGAGGGGGCAGGGCGAGACCGAGGACTATGACTCCTCGGCGGCCGCACGGCGCGGCGCGCTGGCAACTGCCGCACCCGATGGATGATGCTAGGATTTTGGGATATTCTACGATGGGAGGAGATCGGGAGAAAGAACAACCTGAAAAATTCTCCGTGCAATTAGACTCCGGTGTGGTTCGCTGTGTAGAGGCAAAGCACGGGGTGTGCCCTCGACCTAGGTAGTAAAAGAGGCATGTGGAAACAAGACCATGGAGGCACCAACTATGGGAGATAGGCGGCGGCGGGCGATGAGCAGCGCGGTGGCGATAGCGAGAGGTTCAAGGTCATTGCAAACATCCGCCGTCAAAACAGACACAATATTTTTTTAGGTACACAATGATACGAGCTTCTTCCAAACGTCCGCCTGCAATATAAACAAATTCAAGCACAATTCATGCAAATTTGACGAAACTCATTGAAACAGATGTATGTTTAATATATTATAAATTAGAGGAAAGTATATTTTTCGTTACTCAACTCTTGACGAAGTTAGATTTAGTCACTCAACTCTCAAACTAGACAATTTGCACCCACAACTCTTGAAACCGGACAAGTTCTGTCCCTTGTCTAGGCAGACCCGGTATCACTGCCGACTTGGCGTGGTTTTGACCGGTCTTTGTCCAAGTGGCATTATTTCTCTCTCCTACCTTCTTCCTTCTCATGTTGACTTATTGAGCCATTTCATCGAACACCTTGCATGCACTGTGTGTGCCGTCAATGGCCGATCCCTTGCAATTCCCTCTAGCCAACGATAGGTCACGAGCACAGGCCTAAGTGAGGTTAGGGTCTGCGAGGACCCAGGCCGGTGTCACATCGAATTTCACAAATGCCAAGTGGCATGCCGCATTGCACCACTCCCACTGGGCCACTTGTCTGGCCATCGTCTCCTTAGCTATGATGCTGCTCCGCGATTACTAGGATCTTCCGCCGGCATCGAGGCAGTGGAGGAAGCACCCACGAACCTTCGCAATTGCGGGGGTAACTCCTCCTTCATGATCTTATCACGCCAAATTGATTTGTCGCTGTATTTAGTTCCTAAATATTCACACGGCCAAGTAATCATCAACCCGCGGTAGTTTGAGTGGTAGAGAACGTTAACTCTTGATCGTGTATTCGCGAGTTCGATTCCTTGATCACTTGCGTGGAGGTCTCACTCGCGGCGACTATTTGTCGCTTTAAGCGAGCGTCGGGCGAGCTCTCCTGAAGGTTTTCCTCTATCTACGTCGTATTGGGCCGGCCCACTGACGCGCGCTGATTAAAAAATACAGTGTAGAAATATGGAGATGCAGGATTCAATCCCTAGTCCCGAGGCTAATCTCAGGTGTCGCCAATATACCTGGCCATCTGTCGGGCCGGGCCGGGCTTCGGGACGGGCCTACCGAAGCCTGTGACAGAAAACCTAGGCCCGAGCCCAGCCTGGCCGTCGGGCCTGATTTTTGGGCCCAAGCCCGGCCCGAAAGTGTTAAAACCCGTCAGGCCTCGGGCCACGGGCCGAGCCCCTTCAGTAAATCTCAAAAACAGCGGGCCCGGGCCCAAGCCCGGCCCGACCTCGGGCTCAAAATCTAAGCCCGAGCCCGGCCCGGGTGTAGTGTCAGGCCGGCCGGCTCGGGCTTTTTCATGTCGGGCCGGGTCGGGCCGACCGGGCCGGGCTGCCCATCGCAAGGTCTAGTCGCTAGCCACACCACCAAGGTGCCTCTAGCGAAAAGTTATAGAGCATGTACTACTTGAGGCTAGTCGAGCCGTTTTTTCCTGTTTTCTTTTATTTTTCTCCTTTCTTGTATTTTGTTTCTTCTTTTTTGTTTTCTTACATTTTTTCTTCTTCATTTTTTGTTTGGTTTTCTTTTTTTTCTTCTCCATCTTTTTTGTTTTTTTTCTTATGATGTTTTCGATTTCATTCTACATTTTCATATGTGTCAAAAATATGTTTTTAATAAGTGATCAACATCTTTTGTATACACATTCAACATTGTCCAAACGATACTTATTCAACACTCTTCAAAATTCAAATACATGTTTAACATTTTTCAAGTAGTCGTTTAACATTTGTAAATACTTATTCAACATTTTCAAATACTTGTTCAGCATTTTAAATAGTTATTAAAAATTTGAAAAACTTTCCAACATTTATTAAACACTAGTTCAACAATTCTTAATACCTATTCAACATTTGTCAAATACTTGTTCAGCATTTTGAATAGTTATTCAACATTTTTAATACCCATTCAACATTTTTCAAAAACTTGTTCAACCTTTTTAAAACACTCGTTCTACAACTCTTAATACCTATTTCAACATTTGTCAAATACTTTCTCAACATTTTAAATACTTATTAACATTTTTAATATTTATTCAACATTTTTTCAATACTCGTTCAACATTTTTAGTGCTTATTCAACATTTTATGTGTTCGTTAACCTATATTTTTTCATGAAAAGCATGGAAAAACCGAGTAAAAGAAAAGGCACAGACAAGCGTGTTGAATTAGATGAGTAAAGATGAAAAAAAATTAAAAGCAAGGAAAGGAGGTAAGCACCGTAAACCCCGCTCATTTTTCTTCTTGTAGGCTGCGCTCTCCATGTTGTACAACAAGTTGAGTTTGTGGTAGTGGCTAGAAGCGCAAGGAAGCAACAAGTTGATCGCATGATCGATTCCCACCTAGCACCAATTTTAACTCTGGTTTTTTCTGAATATGTACCCTGCAGTGGACCAGCCCAATATGTAGCGATCGACGCGAGAATCCCATCTCATCTCGCTTAATGCGGGGAATAGGGGCGCCCGTTAGCTGAAGCGATCGACGCGAGAATCCCATCTCGTCTCGCTTAATGTGGGGAATAGGGGCGCCCGTTAGCTGAAGCGATCGACGCGAGAATCCCATCTCGTCTCGCGTAATGCGGGGAATAGGGGCGCCCGTTTTTTTCTG
>NC_041380.1:437671871-437684807 GCF_002162155.2 Triticum dicoccoides
CTGAAGCGATCGACGCGAGAATCCCATCTCGTCTCGCGTAATGCGGGGAATAGGGGCGCCCGTTAGATGAAGCGATCGACGCGACGCGGGAAACCCATCTTACCCCGCTTAATGCGAGGAATAGGGGCGCCCGTTAGCTGAAGCGATCGACGCGAGAATCCCATCTCGTCTCGCTTAATGCGAGGAATAGGGGCGCCCGTTAGCTGAAGCGAAGCGAAGCGGGCGACCGCCATGGGCCGGCCACTTGCAGCGAGGAACCGGTTTTGGGAACTTTCTAGAAGGTTCCCTAAACCGGTTTTTCCCTGTTTTGTTCCATTTTCTTAATTATTTTTATTTTTCTTTTTCGTTTTTCTTTTTCTTCATGCTTATTTGTTCCTTTTCTTTTCTTTTTCTACTGTTTTTTGTTTCCATTTTTATATTTTCGTAAATTCAATATTTCCAAAAAAAATCAGAATTTTCAGAAAAATGTTTCAAAGTCCAAATTTTGTTCACGTTTTTTGATTATTGTTCCTGTTTTCAAATTTTGTTCACGTCTTCAAAAAAGTTTGGAATTCCCTTCTGTTCACCGTATTAATGAAAAATGTTCACAACCTCTGAATGTAACCATTTGGTTTGATTAATGAAAGTTCCTTTCCCGCAAAAAAAGTTCACTATACATTTAAAAAAATGTTCACTCCTGTATAAATAATGTTCGTCGTGTATAGAAACTTTGTTCAAGTGCATTTGACAAAATTTCGTTGTATTTTAAAAATAACGTTCAGTGTCTATTTAAATAATGTTCATGGTGTACTAAGAAAATGTTCAGCGAGTATTTTAAATTACTTTTTAAAATTGTTCACTGTTAAAAAAATTGTTCAGATTTTCAAAAATTGTTCAGAAAATGTTCATGTCTTAAAAATGAATATTAGAAAAAATTAGTATTTCCATACATTTGGTCGAATTTTTTTTAAATGTTCTAATTTTTGTCCAATAAATGTTGAAAAAGTTGAGGAAACTCAGACCTGCCGCTTTTTGATTTTATATCACGTAGTGCCATATATCAGCCGTACTCAGTTCAGATCTTAGCTGGCTAGCAGTGCTAGTACGCATCGCTATGTTGGGAGTTCGACTCCCAGTTGGTGCGCTTTTCTTTTTGCGATTCGCTCGGCGCCTGCGAATTGAGCTGGGCCATTTGCGTGCTACCTTTAGCGAAACCAGCTCGTTTTGACGCTCACGAGCGTCGAGCAGGAGCTCTCGGTCTCACCGCGGTGCGTTCTTTTCTCGATCGGTAGTGTAGTATTGGGCTAAGATGTGAGGCCCAGCTTAGAGGTTAGGAGCGGGCTGTGCGCCAGGTCGAAAGATTTTTTTTTTACAGCGGGCTGGGACTTTTTCTTACGCCCAGTCAATGGCCCCGGCTGCCTGGGGCCCATCTCCGCCATCGCTCAACAAGAAGAGATTCCATTTAGATTCTCGAAAAAGAGAAGAGATTCCATTTCTCTCTAAAAAAAACAACAACAGGACATCCCATTATTGATTTGTGTTGTAGTTGGAGGAAGAGACCTAGATCGATCTACCCTAAGGATCACCCAAAAAAAATCTAGCCCTAAAGAAAAAAACCTAGATCGATCTGATATAAATCTGTATCCAAGAATAGAAGAGAGGGACTTCACGTGATTTGGTTTTGCTGAATGCATAGCAAATATTTCCGTGCCACATTCCTTATGTGTACATGCATGTATAATTACTTTTTGCTTTTTATTATGTATATTTACAGTCTTATAATAAATATAATTTGCAACATATACCAGGCAACGTAATGTTCTCTTGCAACTTATGTACTACAATATGGTCATGAGCTTCAACTCTGCAACACATGAGCTGCATCGCTTATATGCGTACCTACACTGAATTTTGTAACATATAGTCAAAATGTTGTGGAATTTGTGTTGCTTTATAGGGGTATCCTTGTAGTGATTTCAAATCCAAATTTAACAAATTAAATGTGTATTCCTATCAAGAAAGTGTGTTCTACCCATTTACAAAAAAAATTCCACTGTTTTGGTTAATTATAATTGGTGCAATTAGAAAATATTTTAATTACTCGTTATAGCTTGCAAAAATCATAACTTAATATCTATAAATTCAAATAATATATTTTTTCACTGTTTTACTTGTAACTAATGCAATGTCACACTGATATTGCAATATCTTTCCGAATATTACCAAAAATAGTTATTCTGTTGAAATACCTAGTCTCTATTACAACAAAATGGCTGCCTCGCGCAACGGAATTTGTTTGTCGCAATATCGCTACCATATTGCAATGTCGATGCAGTTTGTATAGTTAGCCACTCTTTTGCAACAATATTTGTAACTAATGCAAAATCATGCTGGTGTTGCAATATCTTTTCTAATATTGGCACGAATAGTTATTCTGTTGAAATACCTAGTCTCTATTACAACAAAAATGACTGCCCTCGTGCAACGGAATTTGTTTGTCGCAATACCGCTACCATATTGCAACGCCGATGTAGTTTTTTGCAGTATGAGGCCTCTATTGCAACAAAGTTAGTATTTATCGTGACCAAACTAAGTTATGGCAATATGTGCGGCCTATTACCACAACCGGAGAATTTGTGGTAATACTGCTTTTTTTGCAACAAAACTTAGTTGTAGCAATAAATTTTGTTGCAATAGACCGGAATCCTTGTAGTGGCTTTCCTTACAAAAAATTACACCAATTCATGTCCTAGAGTCCTAGTTCTAGTCCAACTCGGATTCAGTCTGAATTTGGCCCAAACTTCTGTCTTGCTCCTTACGCGGGCCGTAGAGCTTGCATATGACCTCCGATCAAGACGGCCGATATATCAAATTTGTGTGCCTTGAAGAGACAAACAACTCTCGTGTTGGTCACTTTTTCAAACAAGACCATCTTGAATACTTTACGAGGTCATCTTTACCTTCCAGTCGGACTCGGTCTTGCAGCAGACTGGATTGTCCGAGTCTCATAGTGAATTTGCAAGCCATATACTATCTCAGATGATGACGACTCCAGAACCAAAGTTTACTTTTTGACAATACGCACAACTTCCGTGTTGAAAACTTTCCCATCCGAGGTCATCTAGATAATCTTTCAGGCACGTCTTCAGCTTCTGGTCGGAGCACTCGGATCTCTCCACTCAGATATTAGAGTCTTTCACTCGGATCGTCCGACTGGACTTTTTGACTCGGATGTTAGAATCTTTCACTAGGATTTCCCGATTAGACTTCTTCACTCGGACGTCAACTTTCACGAGGATGGCAAAATATTCACTCGAAAGACAATCTTTCACTCGGATGACTATATTTTCACTTGGAAGGCAATCTCTTACTCGATCGGCAAGTTTTCATTCCGACGGTAATCTTTTCACTCGGATGGCTATATTTTCACTCGGATGATAATAAGTTCACTCAGACAGTAAACTTTCACTCGATCGGTAAGTTTTCACTCGGAGGATAAGATTTTCACTCGGATTTCCCGACTGAAAACATAGCCTGGTCTTGATTTGTCTCTCCAGGTCTCATACGACCTCATATTGAGACGAATTCTATATGAAAATTAATCGGCTCGACGAGACGAAACTTTACCTTGTTGACGGTTTTTCGATTCAAAGCCTTATTGAGGGCTGAATTGCTCGCGCGACCCAACAAACAGGGTGTCTGGTACCTCCCGTCATATTTCCGTTTAGCCTCGGTCTGCAGTGTATTGTCTCTAAGTTTTGCATACGAACTCCCGTAACTCTCTGGTACTTCGAAAAATACCCGAATCACTCGGAACCTTTCCGATGTCCGAATATAGGCTTCCAATATATCGATCTTTACGTCTCGACCATTTTGAGACTCCTCGTCATGTCCGTGATCTCATTCAGGACTCTGAACAACCTTCGGTACATCAAATAACATAACTCATAATACAAATCGTCATCGAACGTTAAGCGTGCGGACCCTACGGGTTCGAGAACTATGTAGACATGACCGAGACACATCTCCAGTAAATAACCAATAGCGGAACCTGGATGCTCATATTAACTCCTACGTATTTTACGAAGATCTTTATCGGTCAAACTGCATAACAACATACATTGTTCCCTTTGTCATCGGTATGTTACTTGCCCGAGATTCAATCGTCGGTATCATCATACCAAGTTCAATCTCGTTACCGGGAAGTCTCTTTATTGTTCCGTAATGTATCATCCGCAACTAACTCATTAGTCACATTGCTTGCAAGGTTCATATTGATGTACATTACTGAGAGGGCCCAGAGATACCTCTCCGATAGACGGAGTGACAAACCCTAATCTTGATCTATGCCAACTCAACAAACACCATCAGAGACACCTGTAGAGTATCTTTATAATCACCCTGTTACGTTGTGACGTTTGATAGCACACAAGGTGTTCCTCTGTTATTCGGGAGTTGCATAATCTCATAGTCAGAGGAACATGTATAAGTCATGAAGAAAGCAGTAGCAATAAAACTGAACAATCATTATGCTAAGCTAATGGATGGGTCTTGTCCATCACATCATTCTCTAATGATGTGACCCCGTTCATCAAATGACAACACATGTCCATGGCTAGGAAACTTAACCATCTTTGATTAATGAGCTAGTCAAGTAGAGGCATACTAGGGACACTCTATTAGTGTATGTATTCACACATGTACTAAGTTTCCGGTTAATATAATTCTAGCATGAATAATAAACATATATCATGATATAAGGAAATATAAATAACAACTTTATTATTGCCTCTAGGGCATATTTCCTTCAGTCCCCACTTGCACTAGAGTCAATAATCTAGTTCACATCGTCATGTGATTTAACACCAATAGTTCACATCTTTATGTGATTAGCATCTCCATGTGACTAACACCCAAAGGGTTTACTAGAGTCAATAATCTAGTTCACATCGGTATGTGATTAACACCCAAAGAGTGATCATGTTTTGCTTGTGAGAGAAATTTAGTCAACGGGTCTGCCACATTCAGAGCCGTATGTATTTTGCAAATTTTCTATGTCTACAATGCTTTGCACGGAGCTACTCTAGCTAATTGCTCCCACTTTCAATATGTATCTAGATCGAGACTTAGAGTCATCCAGATCGGTGTCAAAGATTGCATCGACGTAACTCTTTACAACGAACTCTTTGCCGCCTCCATAACCGAGAAACATTTCCTTATTCCACTAAGGATATTTTTGACCATTGTCCAGTGATCCACTCCTGGATAACTATTGTACCCTCTTGCCAAATTATGGTGAGGTACACAATAGGTCTGGTACACACCATAGCATACTTTATAGAACCTATGATTGAGGCATAGGGAATGACTTTTCATCCTCTTTCTATTTTCTGCCATGGTCGGGTCATGAGTCTTTACTCAACTTCACACCTTGCAACATAGGCAAGAACTCCTTCTTTGACTGCTCCATTTTGAACTACTTCAAAATCTTGTCAAGGTATGTACTCATTGAAAATATATCAAGCGTCTTGATCCATCTCTATAGATCTTGATGCTCAATATGTAAGTAGCTTTTGTTGGGGAACGTAGTAATTTCAAAAAAATTCCTACGCACACGCAAGATCATGGTGATGCATAGCAACGAGAGGGGAGAGTGTTGTCCACGTACCCTCGTAGACCGAAAGCGGAAGCGTTATAACAATGCGGTTGACGTAGTCGTACGTCTTCACGGCCCGACCGATCAAGCACCAAAACTACGGCACCTCCGAGTTCTAGCACACGTTCAGCTCGATGACGATCCCTGGACTCCGATCCAGCAGAATGTCGGGGAAGAGTTCCGTCAGCACGATGGCGTGGTGACGATCTTGATGTTCTACCATCGCAGGGCTTCGCCTAAGCACCCCTACAATATTATCGAGGATTATGGTGGAGGGGGGCACCGCACACGGCTAAGAGATCAATGATCAATTGTTGTCTCTATGGGGTGCCCCCTGCCCCCGTATATAAAGGAGCAAGGGGGAGAAGGTGCGGCCAGGCAAGGGGCACGCCAGGAGGAGTCCTACTCCTACCGGGAGTAGGATTCCCCCCTTTCCATGTTGGACTAGGACTTGGGGGGAAAGAGAGAGAGAGGGGAAAGGAAAGGGGGGCGCCGCCCCCTCCTTATCCAATTCGGACTTGGGGGGCGGGGGGGAGGGGCGCGCGGCTGCCCCTTGGCCTCCTCTCCTCTTCCTCCACTAGGCCCATTAAGGCCCATTAGGTTACCGGGGGGTTCCGGTAACCTCCCAGTACTCCGGTAAAATGCTGATTTCACCCGGAACACTTCCGATGTCTAAACATAGGCTTCCAATATATCAATCTTCATGTCTCGACCATTTCTAGACTCCTCGTCATGTCCGTGATCACATCCGAGACTCCGAACAACCTTCGGTACATCAAAATATATAAACTCATAATGAAACTGTCATCGTAACGTTAAGCGTGCGGACCCTACGGGTTCGAGAACAATGTAGACATGACCAAGACATGTCTCCGGTCAATAACCAATAGCAAAACCTGGATGTCCATATTGGCTCCTACATATTCTACGAAGATCTTTATCGGTCAGATCGCATAACAACATACGTTGTTCCCTTTGTCATCGGTATGTTACTTGCCCGAGATTCGATCGTCGGTATCTTAATACCTAGTTCAATCTCGTTACCGGCAAGTCTCTTTACTCGTTCTGTAATACATCATCTCGCAACTAACTCATTAGTTGCAATGCTTGCAAGGCTTTAAGTGATGTGCATTACCGAGAGGGCCCAGAGATACCTCTCCGACAATCAGAGTGACAAATCCTAATCTCGAAATATGCCAACCCAACAAGTACCTTTGGAGACACATGTAGGGCACCTTTATAATCACCCAGTTACGTTGTGACGTTTGGTAGCACACAAAGTGTTCCTCCGGTAAACGGGAGTTGCATAATCTCATAGTCATAGGAACATGTATAAGTCATGAAGAAAGCAATAGCAACAAACTAAACGATCAAGTGCTATGCTAACGGAATGGGTCAAGTCAATCACATCATTCTCTAATGATGTGACCCTGTTAATCAAATGACAACTCATGTCTATGGTTAGGAAACTTAACCATCTTTGATTCAACGAGCTAGTCAAGTAGAGGCATACTGGTGACACTTTGTTTGTCTATGTATTCACACATGTATTATGTTTCAGGTTAATACAATTCTAGCATGAATAATAAACATTTATCATGAAATAAGGAAATAAATAATAACTTTATTATTGCCTCTAGGGCATATTTCCTTCAGTCTCCCACTTGCACTAGAGTCAATAATCTAGTTCACATTGCCTATGTGATTTAACATCAATAGTTCACATCACCATGTGATTAACACCCATAGTTTACATGTCATGTGACCAACACCCAAAGGGTTTACTAGATTCAATAATCTAGTTCACATCACTATGTGATTAGCACCCAAAGAGTACTAAGGTGTGATCATGTTTTGCATGTGAGAGAAGTTTAGTCAACGGGTCTGCCACATTCAGATCCGTAAGTATTTTGCAAATTTCTATGTCAACAATGCTTTGCACTAAGCTACTCTAGCTAATTGCTCCCACTTTCAATATGTATCCAGATTGAGACTTTGAGTCATCTGGATCAGTGTCAAAACTTGCATCGACGTAAACTTTTACGACGAACCTTTTGTCACCTCCATAATCGAGAAACATATCCTTATTCCACTAAGGATAATTTTGACCAATGTCCAGTGATATACTCCTAGATCACTATTGTAGTCCCTTGCCAAACTCAGGGCAGGGTATGCAATAGGTCTGGTACACAACATGGCATACTTTATAGAACCTATGGCTGAGGCATAGGGAATGACTTTCATTCTCTCTCTATCTTCTCCCGTGGTCGGGTTTTGAGTCTTACTCAACTTCATACATTTGTAACACAGGCAAGAACTCCTTCTTTGACTGTTCCATTTTGAACTACTTCAAAATCTTGTCAAGGTATGTACTCATTGAAAAACTTATCAAGCGTCTTGATCTATCTCTATAGATCTTGATACTCAATATGTAAGCAGCTTCACCGAGGTCTTTCTTTGAAAAACTCCTTTCAAACACTCCTTTATGCTTTGCAGAATAATTCTACATTATCTCCGATCAAAAATATGTCATTCACATATACTTATCAGAAATGTTGTAGTGCTCCCGCTCACTTTCTTGTAAATACAGGCTTCACCGCAAGTCCGTATAAAACTATATGCTTTGATCAGCTTATCAAAGCGTATATTCCAACTCCGAGATGCTTGCACCAGTCCATAGATGGATCGCTGGAGCTTGCATATTTTGTTAGCACCTTTAGGATTGACAAAACTTTCTTGTTGCATCATATACACCTCTTCTTTAATTAATCCATTAAGGAATGTAGTTTTGTTTATCCATTTGCCAGATTTCATAAAACGTGGCAATTTCTAACATGATTCAGACAGACTTAAGCATAGATACGAGTGAGAAACTCTCATCATAGTCAACACCTTGAACTTGTCGAAAACCTTTTGCGACAATTCTAGCTTTGTAGATAGTAACACTACTATCAGCGTCCGTCTTCCTCTTGAATATCCATTTAATCTCAATGGCTCACTGATCTTTCGGAAAGTCAATCAAAGTCCATACTTTGCCCTTATACATGGATCTCATCTCAGATTTCATGGCCTCAAGCCATTTCGCGGAATCTGGGCTCATCGTCGCTTCCTCATAGTTCGTAGGTTCATCATGGTCAAGTAACATGACCTCCAGAACAGGATTACCGTACCACTCTGGTGCGTATCTCACTCTGGTTTACCTACGAGGTTCGATAGTAACTTGATCTGAAGTTTCATGATCATTATCATTAGCTTCCTCACTAATTGGTGTAGGTGTCACAGAAACCGGTTTTTGTGATGTACTACTTTCGAATAAGGGAGCAGGTACAGTTACCTCATCAAGTTCTACTTTCCTCCCACTCACTTCTTTCAAGAGAAACTCCTTCTCTAGAAAGGATCCATTCTTAGCAACGAATGTCTTGCCTTCGGATCTGTGATAGAAGGTGTACCCAACAGTCTCCTTTGGGTATCTTATGAAGACACATTTCTCCGATTAGGGTTCGAGCTTATCAGGTTGAAGCTTTTTCACATAAGCATCGCAGCCCCAAACTTTTAGAAACGACAACTTTGGTTTCTTGCCAAACCACAATTCATAAGGCGTCGTCTCAACGGATTTTGATGGTGCCCTATTTTGCGTGAATGTAGCTGTCTCTAATGCATAACCCCAAAACGATAGTGGTAATCGGTAAGTGACATCATAGATCGCACCATATCTAATAAAGCACAGTTACGACGTTCAGACACACCATTACACTGTGGTGTTCCAGGTGGCGTGAGTAGTGAAACTATTTCACATTGTTTTAACTGAAGGCCAAACTCGTAACTCAAATATTTTACTTCTGCGATCATATCGTAGAAACTTTTATTTTTGTTATGATGATTCTCCACTTCACTCTGAAATTCTTTGAACTTTTCAAATATTTCAGACTTGTGTTTCATAAAGTAGATATACTCATATCTGCTCAAATCATTTGTGAAGATCAGAAAATAATGATACCTGCCATGAGCCTCAATATTCATCGGACCACATACATCAGTATGTATGATTTCCAACAAATCTGTTGCTCGATCCATTGTTCCGGAGAACGGAGTCTTAGTCATCTTGCCCATGAGGCATGGTTCACAAGCATCAACTGATTCATAATCATGTGATTCCAAAAGCCCATCAGCATGGATTTTCTTCATGCGCTTTACACCAATATGACCTAAACGGCAGTGCCACAAATAAGTTGCACTATCATTATTAACTTTGCATCTTTTGGCTTCAATATTATGAAAATGTGTATCACCACAATTGAGATCCAACAAACCATTTTCATTGGGTGTATGACCATAGAAGGTTTTATTCATGTAAACAGAACAACAATTATTCTCTAACTTACATGAATAACCGTATTGCAATAAACATGATCCAATCATATTTATGCTCAACGCAAACACCAAATAACATTTATTTAGGTTCAACACTAATCCCAAAAGTATAGGGAGTGTGCAATGATAATCATATCAATCTTGGAACCACTTCCAACACACATCGTCACTTCACCCTTAACTAGTCTCTGTTTATTTTGCAACTCCCATTTCGAGTTACTACTCTTAGCAACTGAACTAGTATCAAATACCGAGGGGTTGCTATAAACACTAGTAAAGTACACATCAATAACATGTATATCAAATATAGCTTTGTTCACTTTGCCATCCTTCTTATCCACCAAATACTTGGGGTAGTTCCGCTTCTAGTGACCAGTCCCTTTGCAGTAGAAGCACTTAGTCTTAGGCTTAGGTCCAGACTTGGGTTTCTTCACTTGAGCAGCAACTTGTTTGCCATTCTTCTTGAAGTTCCCCTTCTTCCCTTTGCCCTTTCTCTTGAAACTAGTGGTCTTGTCAAACACTTGATGTTTTTCTTGATTTCTACCTTCGCCGATTTTTGCATCGCGAACAGCTTGGGAATTGTTTACGTCATCCCTTGCATATTATAGTTCATCACTAAGTTATACTAACTTGGTGATGGTGACTAGAGAATTCTGTCAATCACTATTTTATCTAGAAGATTAACTCCCACTTGATTCAAGCGATTGTAGTACCCGGACAATCTGAGCACATGCTCACTGCTTGAGCTATTCTCCTCCATCTTTTAGCTATAGAACTTGTTGGAGACTTCATATCTCTCAACTCGGGTATTTGCTTGAAATATTAACTTCAACTCTTGGAACATCTCATATGTTCCATGACGTTCAAAACATCTTTGAAGTCCCGATTCTAAGCCGTTAAGCATGGTGCACTAAACTATCAAGTAGTCGTCATATTGAGCTCGCCAAACGTTCAGAATGTCTGCATCTGCTCCTGCAATAGGTCTGTCACCTAGCGGTGCATCAAGGACATAATTCTTCTGTGCAGCAATGAGGATATTCCTCAGATCACGGATCCAATCCGCATCATTGCTACTAACATTTTTCAACTTAGTTTTCTCTAGGAACATATAAAAATTAAACAGGGAGCAACATCTTGAGCTATTGATCTACAACATAGATATGCTAATACTACCAGGACTAAGTTCACGATAAATTAAAGTTCAATTAATCATATTACTTAAGAACTCCCACTTAGATAGACATCCGTCTAATCATCTAAGTGATCACGTGATCCAAATCAACTAAACCATAACCGATCATCACGTGAAATGGAGTAGCTTTCAATGGTGAACATCACTATGTTGATCATATCTACTATATGATTCACGCTCGACCTTTCGGTCTCAGTGTTCCGAGGCCATATCTGCATATGCTAGGTCGTCAAGTTTAACCTGAGTATTCTGCGTGTGCAAAACTGGCTTGCACCCGTTGTAGATGGACATAGAGCTTATCACACCCGATCATCACGTGGTGTCTGGGCACGACGAACTTTGGCAACAGTGCATACTCAGGGATAACACTTTTATCTTGAAATTTAGTGAGAGAGCATCTTATAATGCTACCGTCAATCAAAGCAAGATAAGATGCATAAAAGATAAACATCACATGCAATCAATATAAGTGATATGATATGGCCATCATCATCTTGTGCTTGTGATCTCCATCTCCGAAGCACCTTCATGATCACCATCGTCACCGGCACGACACCTTGAACTCCATCGTAGCATCATTGTCATCTCGCCAATCTTATGCTTCCACGACTATCGCTACCGCTTAGTGATAAAGTAAAGCATTACAGGGCGATTGCATTGCATACAATAAAGCGTCAACCATATGGCTCCTGCCAGTTGCCGATAACTCGGTTACAAAACATGATCATCTCATACAATAAAATTTAGCATCATGTCTTGACCATATCACATCACAACATGCCCTGCAAAAACAAGTTAGACGTCCTCTACTTTGTTGTTGCAGGTTTTACGTGGCTGCTACTGGGCTTAGCAAGAACCGTTCTTACCTACGCATCAAAACCACAATGATAGTTTGTCAAGTTGGTGTTGTTTTAACCTTCGCAAGGACCGGGCATAGCCACACTCGATTCAACTAAAGTTGGAGAAACTGACACCCGCCAGCCAGCTGTGTGCAAAGCACGTCGGTAGAAGCAGTCTCGCGTAAGTGTACGCGTAATGTCGGTCCGGGCCGCTTCATCCAACAATACCGCCGAACCAAAGTATGACATGCTGGTAAGCAGTATGACTTATATCGCCCACAACTCACTTGTGTTCTACTCGTGCATATAACATCAACGCATAAAACCTGGCTCGGATGCCACTGTTGGGGAATGTAGTAATTTCAAAAATTCTCCTACGCACGCGCAAGATCAAGGTGATGCGTAGCAACGAGAGGGGAGAGTGTTGTCCACATACCCTCATAGGCTGAAAGCAGAAGCGTTATAACAACGCGGTTGATGTAGTCGTACGTCTTCACGGCCCGACCGATCAAGCACCGAAACTTCGGCACCTCCGAGTTCTAGCACACGTTCAGCTCGATGATGATCCCCGGACTCCGATCCAGCAGAATGTCGGGGAAGAGTTCCGTGAGCATGACAGCGTGGTGACGATCTTGATGTTCTACCATCACAGGGCTTCGCGTAAGCACCGCTACAATATTATCGAGGATTATGGTGGAGGGGGGCACCGCACACGGCTAAGAGATCAATGATCAATTGTTGTGTCTATGGGGTGCCCCTGCCCCCGTATATAAAGGAGCAAGTGGGAGGAGGTGCGGCCAGGCAAGGGGCATGCCAGGAGGAGTCCTACTCCTACCGGGAGTAGGACTCCCCCCTTTCCATGTTGGACTAGGACTTGGGGGAAAGAGAGAGAGAGAGGG
>NC_041380.1:437685251-437735903 GCF_002162155.2 Triticum dicoccoides
ATGCCGATTTCACCCGGAACACTTCCGATGTCTAAACATAGGCTTCCAATATATCAATCTTCATGTCTCAACCATTTTGAGACTCCTCGTCATGTCCGTGATCACATTCGGGACTCCGAACAACCTTCGGTACATCCAAATATATAAACTCATAATGAAACTGTCATCGTAACGTTAAGCGTGCGGACCCTACGGGTTCGAGAACAATGTAGACATGACCGAGACATGTCTCCGGTCAATAACCAATAGCGGAACCTGGATGCTCATATTGGCTCCTACATATTCTACGAAGATCTTTATCGGTCAGACCGCATAACAACATACATTGTTCCCTTTGTCATCGGTATGTTACTTGCCCAAGATTCGATCGTCGGTATCTTAATACCTAGTTCAATCTTGTTACCGGCAAGTCTCTTTACTCATTCTGTAATACATCATCTTGCAACTAACTCATTAGTTGCAATGCTTGCAAGGCTTTAAGTGATGTGCATTACCGAGAGGGCTCAGAGATACCTCTCCGATAATCGGAGTGACAAATCCTAATCTCGAAATACGCCAACCCAACAAGTACCTTTGGAGACACCTGTAGAGCACCTTTATAATCACCCAGTTACGTTGTAACGTTTGGTAGCACACAAAGTGTTCCTCCGGTAAACGGGAGTTGCATAATCTCATAGTCATAGGAACATGTATAAGTCATGAATAAAGCAATAGCAACAAACTAAACGATCAAGTGCTATGCTAACGAAATGGGTCAAGTCAATCACATCATTCTCTAATGATGTGACCCCGTTAATAAAATGACAACTCATGTCTATGGCTAGGAAACTTAACCATCTTTGATTCAATGAGCTAGTCAAGTAGAGGCATACTAGTGACACTTTGTTTGTTTATGTATTCACACATGTATTATGTTTCCGGTTAATACAATTCTAGCATGAATAATAAACATTTATCATGAAATAAGGAAATAAATAATAACTTTATTATTGCCTCTAGGGTATATTTCCTTCAGCTTCATCGAGGACTTTCTTTGAAAAACTCCTTTCAAACACTCCTTTATGCTTTCCAGAAAATTCTACATTATTTTCGATCAACAATATGTCATTCACATATACTTATCAGAAATGTTGTAGTGCTCCCACTCACTTTCTTGTAAATACAGGCTTCACCGCAAGTCTGTATAAAACCATATGCTTTGATTACTTTAGCAAAGCATATATTCCAACTCCAAGATGCTTGCACTAGTCCATAGATGGATCACTGGAGCTTGCTCACTTTGTTAGCACCTTTAGGATTGACAAAACCTTCTGGTTGCATCATATACAACTCTTATTTAAGAAATCCATTTAAGGAATGTTGTTTTGACATCCATTTGCCAGATTTCATAAAATGCGGCAACTGCTAACATGATTCGGACAGACTTTTAAGCATCGATACGAGTGAGAAAATCTCATCGTAGTCAACACCTTCAATTTGTCGAAAACATTTTGCGACAATTCGAGCTTTGTAGATAGTAACACTACTATCGGCATCCGTCTTCCTCTTGAAGATCCATTTATTCTCAATGACTCACCGATCATCGAGCAAGTGAATCAAAGTCCATACTTTGTTCTCATACATGGATCCCATCTCAAATTTTATGGCCTCAAGCCATTTTGCGGAATCTGGGGTCATCATCGCTTCCTCATAGTTCGTAGGTTTGTCATGGTCTAGTCACATGACTTTCAGAACAGGATTACCGTACCACTCTGGTGTGGACCGTACTCTGGTTGACCTACAAGGTTCGGTAGTAACTTGATCTAAAGTTTCATGATCATCATCATTAGCTTCCTCACTAACTGGTGTAGGAATCATTGGAACTGATTTCTGTGATGAACTACTTTCCAATTCGGGAGAAGGTACAATTACCTCATCAAGTTCTACTTTCCTCCCGCTCACTTCTTTCGAGAGAAACTCCTTCTCTAGAAAGGATCCATTCTTAGCAACAAAATATCTTGCCTTTGGATATGTGGTAGAAGGTGTACCCAATAGTTTCTTTTTGGGTATCCTATGAAGATGCACTACTCCGATTTTGGTTTGAGCTTATCAGTTTGAATTTTTTTCACATAAGCATCGCAACCCCAAACTTTAAGAAATGGCAACTTTGGTTTCTTCCCAAACCATAGTTCATACGGTGTCATCTCAACGGATTTAGATGGTGCCCTATTTAACGTGAATGCAGCTGTCTCTAATGCATAACCCCAAAACGATAGTGGTAAATCGGTAAGAGACATCATAGATCGCACCATATCCAATAAATTACGATTACAACGTTCGGATACACCATTGTGCTGTGGTGTTCCAGGTGGCGTGAGTTGTGAAACTATTCCACATTGTTTCAAATGAAGACCAAACTCGTAAATCAAATATTCGCCTCCACGATCAGATCGTAGAAACTTTATTTTTTTGTTACGATGATTTTCCACTTCACTCTAAAATTCTTTGAACTTTCAATTGTTTCAGACTTATGTTTCATTAAGTAGATATACCCATATCTTCTCAAATCATCTGTGAAGGTCAGAAAATAACGACACCCACCACGAGCATCAACACTTATCAGATTGCATACATCAGTATGTATTATTTCCAATAATTTAGTTTCTCGCTCCATTGTTCCGGAGAACGGAGTCTTAGTCATCTTGCCCATGAGGCATGGCTCGTAAGCATCAAGTGATTCATAATCAAGTGATTCCAAAAGTCCATCAACATGGAGTTTCTTCATGTGCTTTACACCAATATGACCTAAACAGTAGCGCCACATATACGTTGCACTATCATTATCAACTTTGCATCTTTTGGCATCAATATTATGAATATGTGTATCAGTACGATCGAGATTCTATAAGCCATTCACCTTGGGTGTATGACCACAGAAGGTTTTATTCATGTAAACAGAATAACAATTATTCTTTAACTTAAATGAATAACTGTATTGCAATAAACATGATCCAATCATATTATGCTCAACACAAACACCAAACAACATTTATTTTAGGTTCAACACTAATCCCGAAGGTAAAGGGAGTGTGCGATGGTGATGTTATCAACCTTGGAATCTCTTCCAACACACATCGTCACTTTTCCCTCAACTAGTCTCTGTTCATTTTGTAACTCCTGTTTCGAGTTACTAATCATAGCAACTAAATCAGTATCAAATACCTAGGGGTTACTATGAACACTAGTAAAGTACACATCAATAACATGTATATCATATATACTTTTGTTCACTTTGCCATCCTTCTTATCCGCCAAATATTTGGGGTAGTTCCGTTTCCAGTGACCATTCCCTTTGCAGTAGAAGCACTCAGTTTCAGGCTTATGTCTAGCTTTCGGTTTCTTCACAGGAGTGGCAACTTGCTTGCCTTTCTTCTTTGAAGTTCCTCTTTCTTTCCATTTGCCCTTTTCTTGAAACTAGTGGTCTTGTTAACCATCAACACTTGATGCTATTTCTTGATTTTTACCTTCACCGATTTCAGCATCGCGAAGAGCTTGGGAATTACTTTCGTCATCCCTTGCATATTATAGTTCATCACTAAGTTCTAGTAACTTGGTGATAGTGACTAGAGAACTTTATCAATTACTATCTTATCTGGAAGATTAATTCCCACTTGATTCAAGCAATTGTAGTACCCAGACAATCTGAGCACATGCTCACTGGTTGAGCTATTCTCCTCCACCTTGTAGGCAAAGTACTGTCAGAGGCCTCATACCTCTCGACATTGGGCATGAGTATGAAATACCAATTTCAACTCTTAGAACATCTTATATGTTCTGTGGCATTCAAAACGTTTTTGAAGTCCCGGTTCTAAGCTGTAAAGCATGGTGCACTAAACAATTAAGTACTCATCATACCGAGCTTTGTCAACCGTTCATAAGTGTGCATCTGCTCCTGCAATAGGTTTGTCACCTAGCGGTGCATCAAGGACATAATTCTTCTGTGGAGCAATGAGGATAATTCTCAGATCACGGACCCAGTCCGCATCATTGCTACTATCATCTTTCAACTTATTTTTCTCTAGGAACATATCAAAAAATAAACGGGGAGCTACATCGCAAGCTATTGATCTACAACATAGATATGCAAAAACTATCAGGACTAAGTTCATGATAAATTAAGTTCAATTAATCATATTACTTAAGAACTCCCACTTAGATAGACATCCCTCTAATCATCTAAGTGATCACGTGATCCATATCAACTAAACCATGTCCGATCATCACGTGAGATGGAGTAGTTTTAAATGGTGAACATCTCTATGTTGATCATATCTACTATATGATTCACGTTCGACCTTTTGGTCTTAGTGTTCCGAGGCCATATCTGCATATGCTAGGCTCGTCATGTTTAACCCGAGTATTCTGCATGTGCAAAACTGGCTTGCACCTGTTGTATGTGAATGTAGAGCTTATCACACCCGAACATCACGTGGTGTCTCAGCACGAAGAACTGTCGCAACAGTGCATACTTAGGGAGAACACTTACACCTTGAAATTTTAGTAAGGGATCATCTTATAAAGCTATCGTCGTACTGAGAAAAATAAGATGCATAAAAGATAAAAATCACATGCAATCAAAATATGTGACATGATATGGCCATCGTCATCTTGTGCCTTTGATCTCCATCTCCAAAGTACCGTCATGATCTCCATCGTCACCGGCATGACACTATGATCTCCATCATCTTGATCTTTATCAACGTGTCGTCATGTGGTCGTCTCACCAATTATTGCTTTTGCAACTATTGCTATCGCATAGCAATAAAGTAAAACAATTATATGGCGCTTGCATCTTATGCAATAAAGAGACAACAATAAGGCTCCTGCCAGTTGACGATAATTTTAACAAAACATGATCATCTCATACAACAATTTATATCTCATCATGTATTGACCATATCACATCACAACATGCCCTGCAAAAACAAGTTAGACATCCTCTACTTTGTTGTTGCAAGTTTTACGTGGCTGCTACGGGCTGAGCAAGAACCGTTCTTACCTACGCATCAAAAACCACAACGTAGTATAGTGATTGCTTTTTGATCTTCAGAAAGAACCCTGTTCATTGAAACCGATTCAACTGAAGTTGGAGAAATAGACACCCACTAGCCACCTGTGTGCGAAGCACGGCGGTAGAACCAGTCTCGCGTAAGCGTACGCGTAATGTCGGTTTGGGCCGCTTCATCCAACAATACCACCGAATCAAGAATCAATTAGTAACAGAAAGCAATATGTATATACTCACGCCCACAACTCCTGTCTGTTCTACTTGTGCATATAATATTTATGCATAGACCTGACTCTGATGCCACTGTTGGGGAACACAGTAATTTTAAAACAATTCCTATGCACACGCAAGATCTATCTAGGTGATTCATAACAACGAGAGGGAAGAGTGTTGTCTATGTACCCTTGTAGACCGTAAGCGGAAGCGTTATGATGTAGTCGAACGTCTTCACAATCCGACCGATCCTAGCACCGAAGGTACGGCACCTCCACGATCTGCACACGTTCAGCTAGGTGACGTCTCGTGAACTCTAGATCCAACTGAGTGTCGAGGGAGAGTTTCGTCAGCATGACGGTGTGATGACGGTGATGATGAAGCTACCGGAACAGGGATTCGCCTAAGCACCACAACGATATGACTGAGGTGGATTATGGTGGAGGGGGGCACCGCACACGGCTAAGACAATTGTCAACTTGTGTGTCTATGGGGTGCCCCCTCCCCCGTATATAAATGAGGGGAGGAGGGGAGGGACAACCCTCTCTATGGCGCGCCCCAAGTGGGATTCCTACTCCTAGTAGGAGTAGGTTTCCCCCTTCCCTAGTTGGAGTAGGAGAAGAAGGAAGGGGAAGAGGGAGAGAAGGAAAGAGGGGGGCGCCGCCCCCTCCCTAGTCCAATTCGGACCAGACCATGGGGGGGGGGTGCGCAGCCACCCCTTGAGGCCCTTCTCTCCTTTCCCGTATGGCCCATTAAGGCCCATTACTTCCCCGGCGAATTCCCGTAACTCTCTGGTACTCCGAAAAATACCCGAATCACTCGAAACCTTTCGGATGTCCGAATATAGGCTTCCAATATATCAATCTTTACGTCTCGACTATTTTGAGACTCCTCGTCATGTCCGTGATCTCACCCGGGACTCTGAACAACCTTTGGTACATCAAATCACATAACTCACAATACAAATTGTCATCGAACGTTAAGCGTGCGGACCTTATGGGTTCAAGAACTATGTAGACACGACCGAGACACATCTCCCGTCGATAACCAATAGCGGAACCTGGATGCTCATATTGGCTCCTACATGTTTTATGAAGATCTTTATCGGTCAAACCGCATAACAACATACGTTGTTCCCTTTGACATCAGTATGTTACTTGCCCGAGATTCGATCGTCGGTATCATCATACCAAGTTCAATCTCGTTACCGGCAAGTCTCTTTACTCATTCCGTAATGCATCATCCGCAACTAACTCATTAGTCACATTGCTTGCAAGGCTCATAGTGATGTACATTGCCGAGAGGGCCCAGAGATACCTCTCCGATAGATGGAATGACAAATCCTAATCTCGATCTATGCCAACTCAACAAACACCATCGGAGACACCTGTAGAGCATCTTTATAATCACCCAGTTATGTTGTGACATTTGATAACACACAAGGTGTTCTTCTGGTATTTGGGAGTTGCATAATCTCATAGTCAGAGGAACATGTATAAGTCATGAAGAAAGCAGTAGCAATAAAACTGAACGATCATTATGCTAAGCTAACGGATGGGTCTTGTCCATCACATCATTCTCTTATGATATGATCCCGTTCATCAAATAACAACACATGTCCATGGCTAGGAAACTTAACCATCTTTGATTAACGAGCTAATCAAGTAGAGGCATACTAGGGACACTCTATTTGTCTACGTATTCACACATGTACTAAGTTTCTGATTAATACCATTCTAGCATGAATAGTAAACATATATCATGATATAAGGAAATATAAATAATAAATTTATTATTGCCTCTAGGGCATATTTCCTTCAAAGCTAACATTGGCGTTGAGGGGCACCGTGAACCCTACACTACATGTATGGATCCTTCATTTTGTAACGATATCTGCAATAGAGATGGTTACGGAGGTGGGACCTACTGTGATGGTCACTGCGAATGCATCAGATAATTGCAGCAAGAACATGACCAAGAATAAAGTTTGGAAATAAAGATTGAATTGGGAGCATTATGAATTGTTTTTTCCAGCTGGAATAATTTAAATCCAACTTCTTTATTTTCCTACTCTTTGTACTTGAACCCGTATCATGGCCTGTTTTAACATAGATGATCACATACATGTGCATTACACTCACCGTATTGGGATGATTTTTGGGGAAAATTAAAATTAAATCTACCACCGAAGTATAATTAATACTATGATTTCAACCAGAACATTTTTTCATCTAAATCTGGAACTACACACCTGATAGTGTCTAATCTTTTAAACTTAACCATACCTTCTGCAGAACTTGATGTATGGACTTGAATAATTCTGTAGCTAACAATTATCTTTGATACCAAGAGTTAGGACAGCTGGAAAACATATAATGGCTCATTGGCTATTGGGACCAAATAGATTCATTGTTCCTGCACAAAAAATAAGCACACACCAATGGTCCATCAAACATATTCAGCTGGAAACTAACAAGCTGCAGCGTATTTTTGTTTCTGGCTATCTACCACAACATTGTTTGCCCTTCTCCGACGAAGGATGGGTGATGACGACGGCACGCCTTTTGGCTAGCTCTAGTGCTTGTAGTCATCGCTAAGTGGTCTATGGACCTGGATGTAAATTTTACTTCTGGTGTTCTTTGAAATACCTGACAGTTGGTGAATACTGCCTCGGTTGCATTTCTTATAATTCCTCATAATTTCATTTTTAGCCCTTTGGAGAAAAGGAAAGTATCTCTCTCATGATTATATGTATCTCTCCTTGTAGGAAAGGAAGGAAAGTATCTTTCTTGATTGCGTGTATCTCTTTATTTCTTGTGCTAGGCTAATTCATCTTACGTACAAGAATGGAGGACTAGATCGGAAGTTTTCTTGCAAAAAAAGATCAGTCGTTGCAAAATGGATTTTAGTGCTAGACTAGTTGAGCTGTTATAAACTGTGCAGAACGCCTCCACTTATTAACCAAATCTTTACTATCAAAAAACAGTTTTTCCAAAAAATACGTATGGTCTAAAAAATATATTAAAAAGTTAAGGTTTCCTTCGTCTATTTTTTTTCCTTCCTTACACATCTGAGGAGTAGCCACCGTCCTAAATGGTCTAATTATCGATGGATTTATAAATGTTTAGACTTTTGTGATAACTTTTTATGAACCTTTTCATCTGTCCTCGGATGTACGCTATCCATTGTAGTTACATCAGTTTTCTATTTACTAATGTGCAAGATTTTCTCTTTAAAATAGTTTTCATCTAGACGGACAAATTAGATCTTTCTTTGGTAACCTATCGCTATCCCACATACGTTGCGTTGTTCCGTAGCCTGCTCCTCCCCCCACCGCACCGACATACTTGTGAGGTTCTTCTCCTTGAAGGTCCCCTTCCTGGAGTCATTGGTGTCAGTGGGGTTGTAGGTGTGACTGTTGGTGTCCTATAGGCTTCTTCGATGAATATTGTGTACCATAAAATCTTGGAGAGAATTGCACGTACAGTCCTCATCCTCAAGCAACGTCTATGCAGGCTATCGCGGGGAATCATTTTCTCTACACATTTAAACGGGATAGGTCCCTTATCCACGCCTCCTGAGTGAGAATCCCAGATATATTCACTCCACACAGGAGTCAAACCCTGGTTGACGGGAGCACCACTGCGATTGCAGCCATTGGTCTACTGTCCCAAAAACATAGGAGCCTCCTGTTAGGAGATTAGAGTTTTGAGGGGACACATGAGGGAGTCCTGGACTAAGGGGTCCTCGGGCGTCCGGCCTATTATCTATGGGCCGGACTGATGGGCTGTGAAGACATGAAGGCCGAAGACTGCATCGTGTCCGGATTGGACTCTACTTGGCGTGGAAGGCAAGCTTGGCGACCGAAGATTCCTTCTTATGTAACCGACTCCATGTAAACCCTAGACCCTCTCGGTGTCTATATAAACCAAAGGGGAAAGTCCGGAAAGGACAACGCATATATTCATTACCATACCCACATAGGCTAGACTTCTAGGGTTTAGCCATTATGATCTTGTGGTAGATCCACTCTTGTAACACTCATATTCATCAATATCAATCAAGCAGGACATAGGGTTTTACCTCCGTAGAGAGGGCCCGAACCTGGGTAAAACATTGTGTCCCCCGTCTCCTGCTACCATCGATCCTAGATGCACAGTTCGGGACACCCTACCCGAGATACGCCAGTTTTGACACCGACATTGGTGCTTTCATTGAGAGTTCCACTGTGTCGTCGACAAAAGGCTCGATGGCCCCCTCAATCGTCAATGATGATGATGTCCAGGGAGGGATCTTCCTCCCTGGATAGATCTTCGTATTCGGCGGCTTCGTACTGCAGGCCAACTCACTTGGCCATCTGGAGCAGATCGATAGCTATGCCCCTGGCCATCAGGTTAGATTTGGAAGCGTGAACTATGCCACGGACATCCTTGGAGACTTGATCTTCGAGGGATCAGAGCCCGTGGCGATCGCTCCCCCTCATCCCGATGAATGTGACTTAAATTTGTCATCGGAGCACACCCACGAGATGGTTCCTACGGTTGCAACGACCTTAGAGCCGAAGCAGATCAAGCCATCCGAGGCCTCAGAGTCCGCGGTGTTGGAGCCGCACATGGACTTGACGCCCTGCAATATTCGCTTTAATGGAACTTCGGAATCGTCTCCGGCTATAAGTTATGGACTGTGTACGCCCGCAGACACCGAGCTAGATCGGTTATCGATCTTCGAGTTCAGCGTCGCTGACGTTTTCCAGCACTCGCCTTTGGGTGATGTGCTAAAATCTTTAAGGAATCTATCCTTGGAGAAGAACTCCCAGCCGAACTATGTCCGGTTCGAGCTAGAGACGGATGATGAGGAATTTTTCTTCCCACCCACCACCCGCTTCATAGCCACGGTCGACGACTTAACCGACGTGCTTGACTCCGAAGACATCGACGACATGGACGACGATGCCGACAAGGACAAGGGCAAGACCCGCCATTCACTAGACGTTGGACGGCTACCTCTTCGTACGACATGTACATGGTTGATACTCCTAAAGGATCTAGCGACGACAAAGAAGAGCCGGATGTGAACACAACCTCCGAGACACAGTCCAAGTGCTGGCGGCCCAAACGCCGCCCTAAGCCCTATCGCTCAAAGAATGGCAACACTGGCACTGGAGAAAATAGTACTCCGGGCGACACCGAAAATAGTGAAGACCCCGCCGGGGCTACATCCGAACAGGAACACAACAACAGGCGAGACAACACTGACAAACATGCCATAGAAGATGACCCGGAGGATGATAGTTACCGTCCACCCTCCGAGGAGGAGACAAGCCTTGGCAACAAAGACTTCATCGTGCCTACGAATCCTCTCGAGCAGGAGCGCTTCAAGCTTCAACTCATAGCCACGGCAAGGAGCCTGAAAAAGAAACAACGACAGCTTCAAGCTGAACAAAACCTGCTCATCGACAGATGGACTGATGTCCCGACATCCGAGCAATACGGCCTCCACCACCCAGTCAAGAGCTACCCGAAGCGCAGACTACTACCTCAATTCAATGAGGAGGCGCCGGAGCACAT
Organism: Triticum dicoccoides; assembly: GCF_002162155.2. NCBI lineage: Eukaryota > Viridiplantae > Streptophyta > Magnoliopsida > Poales > Poaceae > Triticum > Triticum dicoccoides. Next base: position 437,696,079 of record NC_041380.1, read on the forward strand.
ATCTCCCTCGCGTAGTGCGGACCGACCACCACGTGGTCGGGACAGGGCGGCTGAACGGCCACCCTGCGGTCAGTATAAAGCGGCAATTCAGGCCGAATAGCAGTCCACCCCACCGCCTCGCAAAAACAGGGATAGACCAGCTCGGGACTGTACATACGATCTTCGGCAGGAATTTGATAATAGAGCAGGACACAACAAATCTATATACGGATCACGAGGACGTTTCCATACTCGGGACGACGGCTACCTATTCGGACGTGACAAACTTAATCACACCCGTGTTGATAACCACAGACGAACGTCATCGGAGACGCCGTGACGCGGTCCGCTATAGAGGTGCCGCACACCCCCTCTGTTTCACAAATGAGGTGCTGGACCATGAATTCCCCGAGGGGTTCAAGCCTGTCAATATTGAATCATACGACGGAACAACCGACCCCGCAGTGTGGATCGAAGATTTTATTCTCCACATACACATGGCCCAAGGAGATGACCTCCATGCCATCAAATACCTCCCATTAAAGCTCAAAGGACTAGCTCGACACTGGCTAAATAGCCTGCCTGAGAACTCCATCGGCAGCTGGGAGGACTTAGAAGAAGCCTTCCTTGACAACTTCCAAGGTACATATGTCCGGCCACCCGATGCCGATGACTTAAGCCATATAGTTCAACAACCTGGAGAATCAGCCAGAAAATTCAGGACTAGGTTCCTAACCAAAAAGAACCAGATCATTGACTGTCCGGATGCCGAAGCCCTAGCGGCCTTTAAGCATAGCATCCGTGACGAATGGCTCACCCGCCACCTCGGCCAAGAAAAGCCGAGTTCCATGGCAGCCCTCACGACACTCATGGCCCGATTTTGCGTGGGAGAGGACAGTTGGCTGGCTCGCAGTACAAACACAACCAACGAAGCAGGCCCCTCCAAGGCCAAATGCAGCACCAACAAGCTCCGGCGCAACAGACTCAAACGCTGAAGCAATGGCGATAACACCGATGACACTACCATTCACGCCGGATTCAGTGGCTCCAAGTCCGGCCAGCGAAAGAAGCCCTATAAAAGGAACGGTGGAGGACCATCCAGCTTGGACCGCATACTTGACCGTCCGTGCTAGATAAATGGCACCCTAGACAAACTGGCCAACCATACTAATAGAGATTGCCGGGTCTTTAAGCAAGCCAGCAAGGTAAATAGCATAAACAAGGAATGGGAATCGCAGAGCGAGGACGAAGACGAGGAGCCCCGGCAAACGAACACTGGGGGGCAGAAGAAATTCCCACCTCAAGTCAAAACGGTGAACATGATATACGCCACACACATCCTCAAAAGGGAGCGCAAGCGCGCACTCAGGGACGTTTATGCGGTAGAGCCAGTCGCTCCCAAATTTAACCCATGGTCGTCAGTCCCGATCACCTTTGATCGTCCTGATCATCCAACTAGCATCCGTCATGGCGGTTCGACTGCATTGGTACTCGACCTAATCATCGACGTATTTCACATGACACGAGTCCTAATGGACGGTGGTAGCAGCCTCAACCTGCTCTATCAGGATACAGTATGAAGATGGGCATTAATCCCTCATGAATCAAACCCACGACAACTACCTTTAAAGGAGTCATACCAGGCGTAGAGGCCCGTTGTACGGGCTCAATCACGCTGGAGGTGGTCTTCGGTTCCCCGGATAACTTCCAAAGCGAAGAACTAATCTTCGATATCATCCCATTTCGCAGCGGCTATCATGCCCTGCTCGGACGAACCGCATTCGCTAGATTCAATGTGGTACCACATTACACTTATCTCAAGCTAAAGATGCCCGGCCCATGTGGCATCATTACAGTAAATGGAAACACGGAACCCTCCCTTCGCACAGAGGAACACACTGCCGCCCTAGCAGCAGAGGACGAAGGCAGCCTTCTCAAGCAGCATTATAATTCGGCTGCCGAGCCCCTGGACATCATCGAGAGGGTCCGGACCACACTGCAACAGGACAGCTCGACTCGACAAGAGCCGAGTTAGCAATATGACCTCCGCCCTAGCCCTGATGAGGCAATGGCACTAATACCGCGCATACATAAACTACGCACACAAAACACCATGGGAATCGACGGAGGCATAACTCGTCCGCAATCCACTATACGACTCGACCGACACCGGGATTCACACGCCTTTACTTTTGCTTTTTATTACGGCTTTTTTCTCTCTCTTTTCGAGGTCTATGTAGACGACTCGTTTGCAGAACACACCAAGGAGGCAAGGAGCTCTAGCATACAATCTCTATTAACAATCGCCATACTTGTTTTACATACCCTCACGCAGCCCGCCCCTGGTTACGGCATGATAAATAGCTTTACTTGCTTATCGCGTTATTTTCACAAAGTATGCCTCGACGTACAAATTACATCACAATGGTGAATGAATGGTAGCGCCAGCTTATTACCTAATTTTCTTGTTTTCTCACCTTTGTACATATTACTTATTGCACACGTACACCATGGTAAGTATTACTGCGCCAGGGGCTTCATCACACCCAACACTACGGTGATAAAAAGTCCGAACACTTCTATAGTATAGTTTGGCACCCCGAACTTATAGCATTATATGCATCGGCTCCGAATCATGTCTTTGGTCAATAATTGGGTTGCCTGGCTCCTGTGCTTACTACCTTACGTTCCGCTATATCGGCTAGGGTAGTAAAGGGAGAACTACTGTGATTGTGTGCCGGTTCTTCCGGACGAACACCTCAATAGAGAAAGCCGAAAACTGACTGTCATGATGCGGCGAGAGCTGGTCAGGTGTTCGAGAGGTTCCAAATCGTTAGAGATTTTTTCCGCTTCACGGGAAGAATCGGTCCCTCCGACTAGGCGTGTATAGCGCCCCTAGTTCGGCCTTCCGAATACCAGGGGCTTCGCCAAACCTTTTTGTCAAACTCCTATGGCCAAGTGAGGGCGGTAAAGGCCGCATAGTCTGATTGCCTTGTTCGTCGTGCTAAACACCTCCTTTAAGGACCAGAATGTGGAGTAAAGAGTGTTTAGATTTATCCTGAACACCCCCGTACTATCTACATGGGGGCAGAAGCCGACGACTGGTCAACCCTCAGATTTCATAAATGGCCGCACAAGAGGTAAAAAGTAAATCATAAGCATTATAATACATAACATCACTGCTCCATATTACAGGATAGTATAATACAAATGTTCTCATGGGAAAACGATATCCTTCGAACATTGTTCCGCCACAAGGCGGGACCCCTCCAAGACGCCGTCAAAATAGAGCTCGGTTCGACGATGCTCCTTGCCCTCCGTCGGTCCCTCGGTCATCAGCTTCTTGGCATCCAGCTTTGCCCAATGCGTCTTGACGCGGGCAAAGGCCATACACACACCTTCGATGCAGACCGACCGCTTCACAGTTTCAAGCCACGGACATGCGTTAACAAGACGTTTTACAAGTCTGAAATAGCTGCTCGGTACAGGTTCGGCAGGCCATAGCGGGACTATCAGGTCCTTCATGGCTAGCTCTGCCGACTTGTGCAGCTCAACCAACTGCTTCAGCTGGTCAATGAAGGGCAACAGATGTTCGGGTCCAAGATACTAGGACCAGAATAGCTTCTCCGTAGACATTCCTTCTTCGGCTCTGTAATACTTAGCAGCATCCGATATACTGCGCAGAAGATCCGTAAACACCCCTGGGAAACCCGAATTCGGATAAGTACAAGGAACGTTTCTTACACACACTTGCTATGCAGGGCGAAATATTTACCCGCCTTAATCTTCTTAGCCGCCTGAATCTCCTGGAGAGCCTCTTGGGCTTCGGCTCGTGCATCCTGTGCGCTCCGGCGGGCCTTCGCCAGTTCGGACTCCTGCACCTTACAATCGCGCTCCAAGGACTCAAATCTGTCAATAACTCCCTAGAGCTATTGCTGTGCCTCGGCAACCTGGGCCTCGTGCTTCTCGTGCACGGTGCGTTCCGTGGCTGCTTTGTCCTCGGCCTCAGATAACGCCTTCTTAAGTGCCACCACCTCGGTTGTGGCCACTAATAAAGTTTATGACACTTTAGTCCGACTGGACTGCTCATTTTTTGAAATATACCCATAGGTTACTCCATACCTTGGCTATCGTCCAGCTGCTTCTTCACGAGGCCGAGCTCCTCCTCGGCCCGCTCCAGTTTCTGCTTCAATCCGGAAACTTCCGCAGCATGAGCAGTGGCAGTCTGTAGCGATACCTACTTATTTACATAGACAACTCATGTTAGACTCCTGCAATATTTATTCTCGATCCTTTGTTTGGCTTTTCCTCCCGAACACCAAACAGAGCATCAGGGGCTACTGTCTATACGGCGATATTTTTCCTACAATCACATTACTCACCTCAAAGCCCGTTAGAAGGCTGGTGCAGGCTTCGGACAGTCCGCTTTTGACAAACCGAACCTTCTCTATTACAGTGTCGATAAGAACATGATGCTCATCCACGATAGAGGCGCCTTGTAGCGCCTCCAGCAGATTATCCGGTGCCTCTGGTTGGATAGAGGTCACCGGTGGAATAGGCACATTCCCTCCTTGGGGGGAATGCCGTTCGCTGGACCCCGGAGCCATGTAGATCTCCGAAGTGGTATCCGGCTGAGGTCCGAAGGGAACTCGGGCCCCGTCACCGGTCCCTATGGGGACTTTTTTTCCCCGTATGTCCGGCGGCCAAGGAGTCATCCTGGGGCGTCACCCCGATGGTCTCCGGAATTTCCCCCCGGCCTGGGGAAGTCTTTTTGGATGCCACCTCATCGTCACCCTGGGCTGAGATGGAATGAGCAGGTGGAGGAGACATGCTAGCCATCTCCTTTGATTCCAGCGAATCCTCTGTTGAGGATCGCGGGGAGCCGTCGCATGCCGGACTGCAACGACAAGGTTTAATATGCGTCAATGTTACAAAGCGAGAAGGTGGGATGTTTTTGATTCTGGTACTCACGAGGCGGCCCGAGGTTTGGTCCGACGAGGTCGCTCCGGACTGCTGTCAACATCCCACGTGGAGTTATCTGCGAAGGAGCCTCTCCCCCTCTTGGGCGCCTCCGCCTCCAAACTCGTAGAGGCCTCCCTTTTCCCCCTTCCTCTCACAGGAGGGGAGTTGCCTCCCTCCTCCTCGTCGTCGGCGGTGGCTGAGGGGTCCGTCTCCTCGTCAGACGAGATGACCAAGGTTCTCCTTGGTCGAAGCCCACGCCTGGTCCCCTTGACCGTGGTTTTGACCTTCTTCTCCGGCACGTTGTAAGGCGCCGGAAATTGCATCTTGGTAAGAAGTGGGGTTTCTTCATCTTCGGGCAGCGGAGCCGGATTATTAATCCGTCCCCCTAGATCGACCCAGGCCTGAAAAAGAAATTGACAAGCAGGCTTAGTATCCTTCCTCGAAGTGTGTCCTTAAAGACTACACCTTGATGACTTACCGAATTGGCCCGACGCTTAAAGTTGAGCCCATGATCTTTGGTCAAGGGAGGCGGCGTCTCGCTGCCCTTGAAGAGCACCTTCCAGATAACTTCGTGCGTTGTGCCAAAGAGCCTTAGCAGTGTCTGGTGCTCGGCCGGATTGAACTCCCACAAATAACAGGTCCGGTGCTGGCATGGAAGGCCCCGGTCATACAAGCATGACCTGGATCACACCAACGAGCTTGATCTTCCGGGTTATCATATTCTGGAGGCACATTTGGAGCCCCGTGATCTCTTCTAGAGATCCCCAGGCCAGGCTCTTCTCCTGCCAGGAGGTAAGCCGCATCGGGACTCCGGATCGGAAGTTGGGAGCCTCCGCCCAGTTTGCGTCACGCGGCTCGGTGATATAGAACCACCCCGATTGCCATCCCTTCAGCGTCTCTTCGAAGGAGCCTTCGAGCCAGGTGGTATTGGGCATCCTGCCCACCATGGCACCTCCGCACTCGGCCTGTTGGCCGTGGACCACCTTTGGCTTTACATTAAACGTCTTCAGCCATAAGCCAAAGTGAGGTGGGATGCGAAGAAAGGCTTCACACACAACTATGAATGCGAAGATATTGAGGATAAAGTTGGGGGCCAGATCGTGGATGTCCAACCCATAGTAAAACATCAATCCACGGACAAATGGATGAAGAGGGAATCCTAGTCCATGGACGAAGTGTGTGAGAAACACAACCCCCTCGTGGGGATCGGGGGTAGGGACGATCTTCCCTCTTTTCGGGAGTCGGTGAGCAATCTCATTGGCTAGATAGCCTGCCTCCCGGAGCTCTGTGATGTTCTTCTCCTTAACGGAGGAGGCCATCCACTTGCCTCCAGCTCCGGATCCGGACATGATTGGAGTGTCTTCTCGTACAAGGGAAAGCCAAAAGCTTGGGCGCTAGAGCTCAAGCACGGAAGGACTAGAGATGAAGAAGGGTGTGGGTGAAGGAAGAGTGTCCTTATCCCCTTATAAAGACCGCGAATATCAAGCGCCTCCCCGCTCGCCTTGAACTCGCCTATTCCCGAGAGTCGTGCAAAACGACACGGTTGGGTTACCCACGCCCGTATTGATGAGAATCCCGTAATAAGGGGGGCACGATCTCTGCTTTGACAAGACGTGCCAATGACAACCGTGTCTCGCAACGTGGAGCGGCAGACAAAAAACGGTTCGAAATTACGGCCGGACAAACGCGATGTCATATTGTAAAAGCTGTCAGCGGATTAGACTCGTGTAACAATATATGTTCTCTTTGCGGTTATATATGGCATGTGTGATAGGTCCGGATACAGTCATCGCATCCGAAGACTATCTTGAAGTTCGGAAGGAAGGGAACCCGCCTTGCAATGCCGAAGACGAATCTGCGCGTCGGACTCCTCGTCATTGAAGCCAGGTTCAGGGGCTACCGAGGGAGTCTTGGACTAAGGGGTCGTCGGGCGTCCGGCCTGTTATCTATGGGCCGGACTGATGGGTTGTGAAGACATGAAGGCCGAAGACTGCACCATGTCCGGATTGGACTCTACTTGGCGTGGAAGGCAAGCTTGGCGACCGAAGATTCCTTCTTATGTAAGCGACTCCATGTAAACCTTAGATCCCCTCGGTGTCTATATAAACCAAAGGGGAAAGTCCGGAAATGACAACACATATATTCATTACCATACCCACATAGGCTAGACTTCTAGGGTTTAGCCATTACGATCTCGTGGTAGATCCACTCTTGTAACACTCATATTCATCAATATCAATCAAGCAAGACGTAGGGTTTTACCTCCATAGAGAGGGCCCGAACCTGGGTAAAACATTGTGTCCCCCGTCTCCTGTTACCATCGATCCTAGACGCACAGTTCGGGACACCCTACCCGAGATCCGCCGGTTTTGACACCGACAACGCACGACTGATCTTGATTGGTGGGGCGCATACGGGGGTGGTGTTGGGATGGATCCATTCGTCGCTAGCAATGGGAAGGAAGACGCTCTCTTGCCACGCGCAGTGAGGGCATGGCTAGAGGAGGCGATGGGCAAGTTAGGTCTGAAGGAAGAGGAAGCTACACTGGTGATAGATGACGTCGATGAGGGTGAACCAACAAAGTGGTCATTGGCTGGGAAAATTCTCCATCGACATACGTTCCCTATCCAGACAATCTCAAAGGCTCTCTGTCCTACTTGGGAGGAACCCTAGAGGTCTGATCTTCAGCTCTGTAAGAGAAATCATTGTTGTGGCGAAATTTCCTCCAATAATGACATATACTTAGCTTTATTTCCTCTGATATGCTTACCATAATGACCTAAGTTAGCTCTAATATGCTAAGTTAGCTCTAATATGCTTAGTTACCTAGGTTAGCTCAATAATGGCATATACTTAGCTTATTATGTCAAAAATGGCATAAATAGCTTACTTCGGTAAAAAATGGCATAATAACCTTTGTAACCTCATAAATATCATATACTTAGCTTATTTTCCTCCAAAATGACATAAGGAGCTTACTTAGCTCAAAAATGATCCATTTTACTTAAGTTAGCTCTAAAATGACCTATACTTAGCTTTGTTTCCTCCAAAATGACCTAAGTTAGCTCTAATATGCTTGGTTACCTAGGTTAGCTCAATAATGACATATACTTAGCTTACTTATGTCAAAAATGGCATAATTAGTTTACTTAGGTAAAAAATGGCATAATAACCATGCTAACCTCATAAATGTCATATGCTTAACTTATTTCCTCCTAAATGACATAATAAGCTTACTTAGCTCCAAAATGATCCATTTTACCTAAGTTGGCTCCAAAATGATCTAAGTTAGCTCAAATATGCTAAGTTAGCTCAAATATGCTTAGTTACCTAGGTTAGCTCAATAATGACCAATACTTAGCTTACTTATGTCAAAAATGGCATAATTACCTTACTTAGGTTAAAAATGTCATAGTAACCTTCGTAAGCTCGTACATATCATATACTCCGCTTATTTTCATCCAAAATGACATAATAAGCTTACTTAGCTCCAAAATCACCTATTTTACCCAAGTTAGCTCTAAAATGACCTATACTTAGCTTTGTTTCCTCCAAAATGACATAATATGCTTAGTTAACTAAAAAATGGCATAATTACCTCACTTATGTGAAAAATGGCATGATAACCTTGCTAAGCTCATAAATGTCATATACTTAGCTTACTTAGATAAAAATGGCATCATAACCTTGGTAACCTCATAAATGTCATATACTTCTTTTTCTTCTTCTTCTTCTTCTTCTTCTTCTTCTTCTTCTAGTCTTCTTCTTCTTCTAACTTCCTTATTTCCCATTTTGCAGATTTCATTCACTTCACGGAAGCTTGCATTGATGGAGTGCTTGTTTTTTACTTTCTGTTTTGAATTTGTATTGATGAAACAATGTGGAAGTTGGTATATGGATGAAACTATTGTAATATGGATGAAACTATGTATGTATGGATGGAACTATGTATGTATGGATGAAACTTATGTGTTGGATATCTCATATATTTGCTACAAAACTTGCCCCGTGAAATATATATATATATATATATATATATATATATATATATCATATATTTTGCTATGAAAATGCTTGGATATAGCAAAAAATAGAATGAAATGGGGCAATATAGGCACTTTGCCGTTTGCCACGAACGACAAAGGGGTCTTTACCGTCTGCCATAGATGGCAAAGTGGCCACATGGCAGCAACCTGTGCAACCTGGGAGCACTGGGGCTGACCCAATTGGTCACTTTTCTATGTGTGCGGACGGCGAAGGATGGTGTGGTTTGCCGTCTGTGGCAGACAGCAAAAAGAAGTGCGGCAGACGACAAAGTAAAAGAGCGACACATGGCAAAGAGTAGGGAGGACTGACGTCAACCACGGGTCTACTAACGTAAAGAAGCATACGACAAAAGGGAGGACACGTTTGGCATCAGCTGGCAGATGGCAAAGTCTCCCGTTTGCCACCTAACGTGGCTAACGTCTATTCTTTTCTGTCCACTTTCTGTGTCGTCTGCTTGGGTAGGAAAGCTGACGGCAAAGGTCTTTGTTGTCCACTGTGCTAAAACAGATGGCAAAGAGGCTCTTTAGCATAACTGTCAGTGCTGGAAAAGTATTTCGTTAGCGGCAGACGACAAAGACCTTTGCCATCCGCTTTGGTCATTTGTCGTCTGCCATGGTAGACGGAAAATCAGCTGATTCCTGTAGTGGTTGTAGGTTAGAACCATCCTAATGCAGCTATACAAGATGATATTACCCAAGCAAATGATGACTTCATACCTGTTACACAGTCCCCTGTGCTGGACAACTTTGCTCCTACCATGGCCAACAGCCCAGTATTTGTCCCAAGCAACACTGCTATGAATTATGAGACCAATACTGCTGTTGGAAGCTCTGAATACTACCCAAATATCTATGGAGATGATGACATGTCGGGTAGTATTGCTGCACTGCAAGGCCACATTGACAATCTGGTCTCCAATGCCCATGATATCATTCCCAAACTTGGAGGAGCCAAGATTGTAAATGCCAAATTTAACCTTTTTGATGTGGAGGGTACTAATGGGACTAGCAAAAGGTGTTATCTTTAGATCAGTACTATCCAGGAGCAACAACCTACATTTGAGAGCTCTGCTAGCATTGTTGAGATTACCAAGGAATATTTTGCTGAAACTAGCAAGCTTGTGAATGGACCCAACAAGAGGAAGAAATAGGTCCTTGTGGATGAGTCTCTCTATAGGAGAAGTGGGAGGATTGCTCAGATCAACATGGGGTTTAAAGATAAACAATCTGTAGTGGCTGCTAAAGAAAAGGGCAAGGAGAAGATGCAAGCTCCACAGTCTGAAGCAAAAACTATCAATAAGAAGAAAAATGAAGTTGCTTTGAATTTGGGCCCCAAATTTGATGCCTTTGTTGTGGATAAGAAGGCACCAACCCTCCGGTGCTCCCCATTAACACATTGTAGACTATTGGTACTGGGTCTTGCAGGATGGAACTTCATGAAGTGTCATCCACTGCAGTTCAGTATGACAGTTCCAACGAATACTCAAAATTTCTGCAAATGGGACCTGCCCTGCTATATGTTTAGCAGAACCTTTATCAAAGGCCATTGTCTTTTGCTCTATGTAATGAACTTCGTCAGAAATTTTGACTCAAGTACATTGGAGCACTTGATGACAGTGGGAGATTTCAACTTCATTAGAAGCCCAAAAGATAGAAATAAATCAGGTACGGTGGAAATCCAAATAGTATGATGATATTCAACAACATTATCATTAATCAAGACCTTATGGAGATCCCTCTCAAAGGTAGAAAATACACCTGGAGCAACAAGCAGGACCAGTCTCTATTTGAGAAACTAGACAGGATCTTCACAAGCTCTAATTGGACTAGCAAATTTTTGAATGCTCTAGCAATTCCTCTTGCTAAGATTTCATCTGATCATGTCCCTATTAAGGTACAAATTGATAGCCATATCCCTAAATATCATATCTTCATACTTGAGGAATTCTGGATTGAATTCGAGGGCTTTATTGAAATAGTAGAAAACCATTGGTTGAACTATGCTCACTTTGGTGACTCAGCAAAAAACATTGTCTCCAAATTTAAGTCAATAAAAAAGGATTGAAAAATTCGAGTAAAAAGCTATGACAGCTGAACCTGACCATGGAGACATGTTGTTTCTATGTCAAGTTACTTGATGGGCAGAAGATCAAAGACCACTGTCCAGGCCCAAAAAGAACTTCAGGAAGATACTTATTGATCATACCAATAAGCTCCTTGAAGCTGAGAGAAAATATTAGAAAATCAAAGCAAATATCAAATGGGCCAAATTGGTTGGTGAAAATACAAAAAATTCCATGCCATTTCTACTCAAGTATTCAGAAATAATTATATATCCTTCTTACTGACTTCTGACAATAATATTGTCCATGGTCATGAACAGAAAACTGATATTTCATGGAAATCCTTCAAAGACAGAATTTGTACAAGAGAAACTACTATAAAAAACTTAAACATTGATGAATTGGCCAACCATGAACATCTACAACATCTGGAGAAGCCCTTCACCAAGGAGGAGGTTGATGAGGTGATTAAGTCCATGCCAAATGATAAATCACCAGGCCCCGATGGCTTTAATGGACTATTGTTGAGGAAATGCCATCATACTATCAAAGAAAGCTTCTATAAGCTAATCTAATACTTTCATGATGAAAAAGTAGACTTATCCCCAGTCAACTCAGCATACATAACTCTAATTTCTAATAAGGAAATCCTAAGACCCCCAATGACTTCGAGCCCATCTCCCTGATGAGCATGTGAATCAAAGTACTCACCAAAATTTTAACAAACGGAGTACAAAAGGTCATTATTCCTATGGTCAGTGTAAACTAGTACGGTTTTATTAAAACAAAGACCATTCAAGACCACCTTGCGTGTGCTTTTGAGTATATCCATATGTGCCACTAATCCAAGAAGAAGATCATCATCTTCAAAATTGATTTTGAAAAAGCATTTGACAAATTGGATTAGAATGCCATACTATACATGCTTAAACACCTAGGCTTTGATGAATGGACTGGGTCGATCAGACAGTTACCACTACAAAAAATACACTTCCGTGATGATACGTGTTTGTCACAGTAGGTCACTTTTTTTGTCATGCATGTACATCCATGACAAATTTATGACAGAATCAAGATAGTCATACCTGTGCTGTCGTAGAAGTGTTCCATGACATTACCAAAATTATCATCACGGAAGTGTCCACTTCCATGACGATAAATCGCGCGTCACAGAAGTGCTTTCGTCAAGGGTGACCGACATGTGGCATCCACCGTAACGGAACACCGTTAAGCTATCGGGTCGGGTTTTGGATCCGATAACCCGTTAACAGCCCCGACCAATGGGGATTTTCCACGTGTAAAATCATCATTGGCTAGAGGAAACACGTGTCGGCTCATCGTTGGGACAGATGTCATCCACTCATTGGACAGGAGGCGCCTATGATAGGTCGACACGTGGCATGGCCCAACAGTGGCCCATTCCGGTGAAAAAGGTCGTCCCAGTAAAAATTAGCAGGCCGGCCCATATAAGGCCTACTTGTGTCAGGTACATTTAAGCCCACGACCCATACGAGATGTGCCAATTCGGCCCATTAAAGATTTGACACCATTGCAGCCCATCGTCAGTTCGAGCCCATTAACATCCCACTATATATTTGGGCTCAATATCGGCCCGATGAGATTTCGGCCTGTTAACAACCCATTTAATGGATGGGCTAATTTTTAGGATGTACATCTTTCGGCCTTTTAGCGACCCATTTAAATGTTGGGCTAATTTCCGGCCCGGTGTGTCTTTTAGCCTATTGACGGCCCATAAATCTGATGGGCCATTTGTAGTTGGACCTGAGTTTCGGCCTTTTAGCGGCCCATTTAAGTGTTGGGCCAATTTCTGGCCCGGTGTCACTTTCAGCCTGTTGATGACCCATAAATCAGTTGGGACAATTGTAGTCGGACCTGAGTTTTGGCCTTTTAGCGACCCATTTAAGTGTTGGGCCAATTCCCGGCCATGTGTGCCTTTCGGCCTGTTAACGGACCATAAATGAGTTGGGCCATTTGTAGTCAGACCTTAGTTTTGGCCTCTTAACGGCCCATGCCCTTCATGGTCCAATACCATCCCGGTTTCTCTTTCGGGCCGCTAAAGGCCCACAACACAGTTGGGCCGTTTACAATACGACCTGACTTTCGGCCTCTTAGCGGCCCATGCTCTTCATGGTCCAATACAAGCCTGCTGTCTCTTTCGGCCTGCTAAAGGCCTACAATATAGTTGGGCCATATGTAGCCCAAACTTAGTATCGGCCTGTTAACGGCCCGTGAAATAAATTGGGGCCACCTGTTGCCCGCTTCGATGTCGGCCTGTTAACGACCCGGGGGGTAAGAGGGCCGACCATTAACTTTCGGCCTATTAACGACCCATTAACTTAATGGGCCCACTAAAGTTTGTTCATGTCTTTAGGCCAAATTAGATAATTTGAGCCCATTACGACGAGCAAAGGTACGACATACAGGGAATAACGTTGCACATCCAGAATATATTACAGGAAATTACATCCACTAGGCAATCAAAGATTGATGCCAGTGCAAATAAATGAGCAGAACCTAACCATCTACAATGTCACAATCTGCAACCTCAGCACAGATGACACCCATAAGCATGTGGGCAAGTTCTTGCTGCTTTGCCACACTGCCTCTGAAAACATTGATCAGTTGTTGTGTCGCACGACTCTGCACCTCTGATTTATCCACCATTTCCATCATTGCTTCAGCCATTAATTGGTTCACAAACATACATTTATTCCGTCACATTCGAGACAGAGGATACTGAACAGATTTAGATGGCGAATTTGGCAGGCTTGTATTATTGATAGTGGAGAGTGTCTTGAGCACTGCATCATAACATAAATTAGGACGGGAACCAAACAGATTAATCATGAGTTATTGCCATATTACCTGGCCTAGATTTACTGGAAAGAAACAATGGGGTTGCCTTGCTGTTTTCAGAGTTTGTCTTCTTATCTTCAGCAGCCTGCACACAAAATTAACACACTATCATTGCTATCATTGGCCAAGTCAGATAATAGGAAAGAAACATTGACACAACGAACGTTTGGGCAACTAGCCTACACCAAATTAACACAATATGGCACAGCTATCATCAGCCAGGTAAGGTAATACGAAAGCAACATTGACACAATGAATGAATGGGCAACCAGAGAAGCACTACAATTCAGTAATGTGCGTGATATGAGATAGCACATTCATGCATCTCAGTACGCAAAACTACCAGGCAGTTTTCCTTACAAAAATCAACATTGGCGCATTTAACATTTTGCTACAACTAATTTTAGATCATATAAAGGTTAGATTCAGGCCGATTAACAAAATACATGCTGATGTAAAATTATAGCGATATACAACAGGTACTTACATCAGCACTGGAGCACAGAGAATTCCCGCAAGATATTTTCCTCGAATACGATCCCAATGGAGGAAATCTTGTATCGTTTAACCTTATTTTCTAAAAGAGAGACGGGTAAGAAACATGTAGAAAATATGATTAGAATGCTATAAAATTTCATGATGCGAGGATACGCACACGCTTCTTAGAATGGAGTTGACATTCTTTTGCTGGACTGGAGTGGACTAGTTCTTTGGCCACTGGAATCTGCTTATTATCAGTGGGAGTTGGGTTTCTCTGTGCTGGAGCAGTATCTATGAAAAATGGAGTTGGTTTATTATCTCCTGGCGTTTGGGTCTTTTGCAAAGACCTGGTTTGTAACCCTTTAGATTCTAACATAGCCGTCTTCCCCTTGCATGCCTTATATAGAAGAATGGTGCTTCAATTATAAAACATGCTATAGCAGAGATGGAATAGGTACTGAAGAATAGAAAGGCATGACATATTGACATGTATTCCCTCCATATGGAAATAAATGGATGGGTCTAGGCGTATTTCAGTTCTAGATACAACAAGTTTGATCCATTTTTGCGACATGTAATCCGGGCGGAGGGAGTATGACGTAAGAGCTAGGGATACGAAAGGACAACACAGTAAAAAAACACTGAAAACCCACTGCAGAACCAAAGTAATCAAACCCACTAATATGAGATAGTACACTCATGCCGCTCAGGATGCAAAACTACCAGGCAGTTTTCCTTACAAAAATCAACATTCTGGCCTTTAATCATACATTTTGCTACAACTAAATTTAGATCAGATAAAGGTTGGATTCACGCTGATTAACAAAATACATGCTGATGTAAAAATATAGTGATATACAACAGGTACTTACATCCAAGGTTGTCAGAATCACGATTTTGAATCGGATCGGAGCTCTGATGGTAGAATCGTAAATCATAGAATCTTCACTACCAGGATCGTAGAAACGTAGATTTTATGAACTAAAATCCTAGAATCAGATGTATAAGGTTGGATCGTAAAGTCGTAGAATCGTATAACAGAATCACGATTCTAACAACCTTGCTTACATCTGCATTGAAGTACAGAGAATTCCTGCAAGAATCTTTCCTCACAAACGATACGAGTGCAGAAATTCTTCTATCTATTAAGCTTATTTTCTAAAAGAGAGATGGGTAATAAACATGTAGAAAATATGATCAGCATGCTATAAAATTTCATGATGCAAGGATACGCACACGCTTCTTAGAGTTGAGTTGACATATTTTTGCTGGACTGGAGCGGACTAGTTCTTTGGCCATTGGAATCTGCTTATTATCAGTAGGAGTTGGGTTTCTCTGTACTGGAGCAGTATCTTTAAAAACTGGCATAGGTTTATTATCTCGTGACGTTTGGATCTTTTGCAAAGGCCTTGTTTGTAACCCTTCAGATTCTAACATAGTCGTCTTCCCCTTCCATGCCTTGTATAGAAGAACGGTGATTTAATTATAAAACATACGGTAGCAGAGAGATGGAATAGGTACTGAAGAATATAAAGGCATGACATATTGACATGTATTCCCTCCATCCGGAAAAAATGGATGGGTCTAGGCGTATTTCAGTTCTAGATACATCCCTTTTTATCCATTTCGGCAACATGTAATCCGGACGGGGGGAGTATGGTGTAAGAGCTAGGGATACGCCAGGACAACACAGCAAAAAAACACTAGTTGAATGTGAAACTGTATGCTAGCGGAATACATACAGAAATAACTAAGGCAACATACACATGTATGATTGGGAAAATAAGATGGCATTGCAACAGAGCACCAGAACAACACTTCAATGTAAAAACATGGTATGGTAGACAGATGAAGTACATACTGATGAATAATAATGCATAAGATATTCAGAAGCATGATGTCCAAATTAAGCAGATGGCATTGCGATAGAGTAGAATGACAGTACTTAAATTTGAAAACATGTTATCATGAATGGAATAGGTACTGAAAAACAGGAAGGCATGACATATTTACATGCATGATCAGCATGCTAAGCACATGGCATTGTAATAGAGTAGATACACTCCAGGACATTATATGCATGTTGTACCCATATCACAGGCCAAGATAGAGCAAGGACCTTGTGGGGTGAAGAGGATTCAGCATCTTTCTGCAAGTCTTCTAAAGAACTGCCTTTACATGTTCCATCATATTGGGTATCATTGACATCAAGTTTATTGGCCTTTACATTGCTCCGTGAGGTTCTTGTGGATATATCAGCGTGTGCAATTATATCTGACATGCATGGAAGACAACTAGTAGTTAGATTTATGTAATGAGTGCCTGTAGGAGACGACATAAATAGTAGGACTGGGGTTAACTAGCAGCAACAGGTCTCATAAACTAAAGGGAGAACACAGATGAAAGCTACAGAATATGTATCGTTTGTACTCGAGATTAACTAGATGGCACACAAAAGTATTAAAGAACAACATAGGAAATACTAGAAGTGGTATAATACTATAATCACCAGCCTGTGGGATAGCATTGGCTGATTGATGATAACTATGGAACAGTGTTACCTAAAGAACAAGTATCTTAGCTGAACTATGGAACAGCGATAACTCCTGAACAAGACCCGTAAGAGATCAACATGAATATACAGTGAAATGTGATGATCTATTTTCCATGCTTAGATGAATAACGAAGCCATAAATGTTGCACACAAGTAAGATGAGGGTACAATCTATCTGGCTGCCATCCATAGGAGTGAGCATCATGTGCTGACTTGTGGATGGCCCTGCAGTTGTTGTGGCTGTGCATGTCGGGCACGCACATTCGATGCAGGGAACTATTGAGTGGGAACTATAGCTCTCTTCTGGTGTATGCTTCCCTTGTTGGAGCAGCTGCGGTGAGTTGGAAGACGGTGTGTCTGAAGATGCAGATAACACATAATGTTAAGAACGACATGTCTCTTTGATCTGAAGAAATACACTAAGAGATCAACATCAAGGTATGAGAGTGGTCAAACGTCTGTTGACTGAAGACAAAATTGGGGTCACACGATTTTATTTTATTTTGGTACTGTCCGATCTACGCCGGATGGCTGGACGTTTTGTGCCTCCCAGCTGACACTGTTTGGAATCTTCCCCGAAGAGCCAGCGACCAACGACAGAGCAGCCTGCCTCCGCCGTCTGTGGCCCCGGCCAAAACCCTGCTCCCCACCCCACCGCATTGCCATGGTTGCGCTGCCCCCCGGCCAATCCACAAAGACTCCCTGTCATCCAGATCCGGTGGCGGCAGTACCTTCAACCCACGCAACTCTAAAAGATAGCCATCTAAGCGCTGCTTCCGCGGCGAACTTTGTGGCCCCGCACCCTTACGTTAGACACCAGCCAACCGGTAACCTAGGAGCTCCACCGCCTCGAGGGGTTCTGCTTCCAATTGCAAATCGATTGGCCCAGAATAAAAATTCAGACAACTGACGCCTAAATAAAGTGATTTGAGATGAGGGTGCGACCTATCTGGCAGCATGGTGAAGTAGGCAGGTCCAACTGCCGAGTCGGTGAGGCCGGCGGCGACCGGCGGCAGGGAAAGAGCGATGTCGCGACGGTCGACGGCTACGCCGAAGCAGCGCCAGGACTCTGGACGGATCCAAAGTTGGAGCTGCTCCGGCACCGTGAACAACAGCGGGGGTGAATCGGCTCCGGTACGGTTCACGCGGCCGTCATCGAGGCAGCACCAGCAGCACGGAGTAAGAGGCGCACGACCCAGTGCACGACGGCAAATGGACAGCGTCTCCAGCATTAGGGAGGAGGGCGGCTGTGAAATTGGTGCGGTGGGGGCGCCATGGAGGTGGGCTGAGGTTTCGCGGCTTGGGAGAAGGGAGCTTCCCGGGGAGAAGGTGATTTGGCGCCCACGAGGTATGAATGGGGGCGGGCGGGGGAAATTGGGAGGGGAGTGGAACCATGTCTTACAGACGCATTTGTCTGAAATGTGAGGGGGAGTTATAGTTCTACCCTTGCCTATAGGCTTCTCGTCTTGGGTCTGTGTACTGAGGGTCGGGGATAGTAGAGTAACTTTGCTTCTCTGGGCGGGAGCGATTTCGGGCGAGGAGGGCGTGTTTTGAACTATAGTGGGCACGAGCGATTTCGGGCGAGGAGAGCGTGTTTTGAAATAGTGGGCGCGAGCTATTTCGGGCGAGGAGAGCGTGTTTTGCCGACCATGGTTTATGAATTATTCGGCACATGTCATTTCGGCTGAGGAGAAGGCGCGCTTGGATGAAGTTACGAACCTACCCTCGATGTACAACGGGCCAATTGATGCGTGTCCCACATAGGACGGTAATTTTGCGTCTCCCATTTATTTGCTCAGGCGAATTCCACCGAGCAGAGAGGATGTTTAATGGTTTGTTCAAATTTTGTGAGAACGAGCATCCACGTCTACCTTACCAAGTCGATTCGGATCAAATTTGAAATATTAGCTTGCCACTTCTTTTTAGATGGAGAGATGATGCTTGGGAGTAATGTGTTTTTACATGCTCGTTGCTAGCGATTTACTATATGACAAATAGTTGACCCACTCAAAAACGCGAATCAAACCGAAAATGAAATATCTCAATTCAATGAAATAGCTCATTAAGTAGGTCAAAATAGTGAACTAAATCCAAAATTGAACACCTCAATCGAGTAGCATGTTGTACAGTATTATAGTACTCCATGAACATGTTGAAAGTCAAATTAATGAACTTGTTTGATATACACATATATCTGTTCATTTGTGGATTGCAGACAACATGTTCTCCAATTTAAATATTTGAATGCAAGTTTATATCGAAACATGGTTTATATCAGTCTTTGATGCATAAAAGGCGACCTCCCCCTCTCCCGGACTCCTGTTCTCTCTCTCTCTCTCTCTCTCTCTCTCTCTCTCTCTCTCTCTCTCTCTCTCTTTCTCTCTCTCTCCAACAATCTTCAATTCTGTCGCACGCATCCGACACAAAAACCTTGTTCGTCCCTCCCCCTTTCTATCCATCTCTCTCTCTCTTTCTCTCTCTCTTTGTGTGTGTGGGGGGTCTTTCTAGTTCGCATGCATATATACACCATCTATAGGTCTCTCTCGCACACTATGTATGATACTCTAGCTAGTCCAAGCTAGATATCTTGGGTGCACTCATCGTACGCACACAGATTCCTTGGCTCTTTGCCTGTATCTCTCTCACACACCACTATGTCGTCTTAGAGCTCTTCCCCCCTCTCTCAAACTCTCCATCCACCTGGGTCACAGATACACATGCATATCTCAGTCGCACTCGATAGGCCCATATAGAACTCTTTCTCTCCCCCTCGTTCTCTCTCCATCTCACGCGCACATACACAATCTCATGCCCAGCTAGCCAAGTATGATGGTCTCTCACTCAATTGTACGCACATGCAGTCCCCCCTATATGTATATGACTAGCTAATCTTAGTCTCCATCACAAACATGTGCATGGTCTATCTCGGTTTCTCTCAGGGCATCTTTCTATCGCGCACGCACTCCCTCGATCTCCCACCCATATAGTCCCCTCATGATCTCGATGGGATCTCTCTATCACAAACACACCCTCTCCCCCTCCTCATGCGTCCATGCCATCCATGTGCCCCTCTCGACCTTTGTTCCTTGTTGGCCACACCTCTATTGGACATGTGCTATAGGGGTGTCTCTCTCCGTTGCAAACAATCACACACTGGCTATCTTCATGTATCTCCTCGCCTCGCTTTTCCATCTCGGAGATGCATGCGTGATATGTTCGCATAAGAAACGAAAAAACACACACTCTCTCCCTAATTTATCGTTTGTTGTCACTTTCTCTTTCACACACATACTCTTTTTGCACACTTACTCATTCTCCTTCACACGCACTTGATCTGTCTTGACTGAGGCACTCTCCTTGGTCCATAGCATATAGATTTATTGAAAAGTCAAACATCACAAAGTTTGACCATGTACGTGGAGAAAAAGAATTACATCTAGTACGGCAAACATATGCCATTAGATTCACCATGAGATGTAGTTTTGTATGACGTATCTTTGGTATTGTAGATATAGATAACATTTGCGTAAACCTGATCAAAGTTTCCAAAGTTTGACTTCTAAAAAATTTACATGCACTGCATTATCGAGAGGATGGAATATCTCTTTCCCCCTCTCAGCTATCTGACGCACCACTCAACCTTATCGGAGCTCCTCAATCTCGCTCAAACTTTATTGGTCAGTTTGGTTCGTGACCTGACCCTCATGCCTTGATGGCCGGTACTGCCTGGTGTGGACGCGAGATGTAAAATATTTCTGCCTGGCCAGGCTTGTGTGGTGCTGAAGCGTTTGGTTCATGCTTGGGCCAGGGAAAGCATCAACGTCCCATCAATCAATCCATGCATCAATTATTTAATGCTAATATCCATCCATGTTGCTGTTAGCCTCATGGCCACACGACCAAGCATGATCAGGCATTCTAAATCGGTCGCCTGGGCCAGGCTACTTGCAGTGTCTGGAGTTCAGCCAGGCTAATTAAAGTGCAAGGGAACCCAGGCCAGGCGGGCTTTTTTTCACAGGGTAGCAACCAAACAAGCGTGCATGAAATCCAGCCACAACCCCAGGCCAGGCAAAAGATGCTTAGGACGCAAGCCAAGCTTGCCTTATATCTCCCTGGTTCACACATACACATGTCTCGCTCGCGCTATACATATAGACCCATCCAACACTCTCCGCCCTTGTTCTCTCCCCATGTGACACGCACCCCCCTAAGTACCATAATCCCTCAATCCATCATAGGCGCAAGCACCCCCCCTCCTAAGTATGATTATCTCTTACTAGCCAACAGGAACACACGTATTGTCTCCTTCCATCCATACGTCTATCTCGATATCTCTCAGGGCATCTTCTATCGCGCACACACCTTGTCACTCGATCTCCCACCCATGTAGTCCCATCACGATCTCCAGGGGATCTCTCTATGACAAACATACACTCTCTCCTCCCCATGTCTGCATTTTCTCCGTACGTCTCTCTCGACCTCTCCCCCTTGTTTGTCGGACCCCTCTTGGCCACGTGCTAGCTTAGGGGTCTTGCTCTCTCGGTTCCAAACAACCACACACTATCTCCTCACCTTGCCTCCGTTGTCGAAGATGCATGTGTGATATGTTTGCATAAGACACAAACGATTTTTCTCTACTTTTATCGTGTGTTGTCCATGTCTATTTCACACACGCACACACACTTTTTTCACTCACTCTCTCTCTCTCTCTCTCTCTCTCTCTTGTTAGGGACTCTGTCACGTCCATAAGCATATGGATGTTTTGAAAAGTCAAACCTCAGAAACGTTTGACCAGGTATATGTGGAGAAAAACATTTACATCTGGAATGATCATTAGATTCATCACAACATGTACTTACTTCATACTATCATTTATCTTTGACATTGTAGATATAAGTAATTTCTTTATAAACTTGGTCAAATTTTCAAAAGTTTGAATTAAAAAAATGTTGGAACTACATTATCAAACGGAGGGAGTAGCTCTTTATCTCTGTCTCTCTGCTATCTCTCACGGGCCTCCCCTCTCACTCGAACTCTCTATACCGACGAATTATACGCTCACTGTGTCAGCGTATAGCTCCATATATTTTTTAGTTGAACGGTCAACCAATCCACATGCTGCCTTGTCAGCTCGTGTTATGTATCTTCGTGTGCTGGCCCATGTGGCAGTGGGTGAAAATAAGTAAACTAGAGGCCCATCTGACACGCGGTGAAGTAAACAAAATTGAAACGACTCGGGGTAGCACCCTACTCACTCACTCACTCACTCTCTCTCTCTCTCTCTCTTGTTAGGGACTCTGTCACGTCCATAAGCATATGGATGTTTTGAAAAGTCAAACCTCAGAAACGTTTGACCAGGTATATGTGGAGAAAAACATTTACATTTGGAACGATCATTAGATTCATCACAACATGTACTTACTTCATACTATCATTTATCTTTGATATCTATATATAAGTAATTTCTTTATAAACTTGGTCAAAGTTTCAAAAGTTTGACTTAAAAAAATGTTGGAACTACATTATCGAACGGAGGGAGTAGCTCTTTCTCTCTCTCTCTCTACTATCTCGCACGGGCCTCCCCTCTCACTCGAACTCTCTATACCGACGGATTATACGCTCACTGTGTCAGTGTATAGCTTCATATATTGTTTAGTTGACTGGTCAACCAATCCACATGCTGCCTTGTCAGCTCATGTTCTGTATCTTCATGTGCTGGCCCATGTGGCAGTGGGTGAAAAAAAGTAAACTAGAGGCCCATCTGACACGCGGTGAAGTAAACAAAGTTGAAACCACTCATGGTAGCACCCCACACGCTAGTAAATTGAGGGCGCATTGAGGACAAACTTCTTGCACGCGAAGGACGCACTCGCGCACAATTCACCACTGCGCGCCGGCATGCACAGAAGGACGCACTCGCGCACACCCAGCACACAACACACACCAGCACATGTGTATACATCTAGGAGTAGAAGGCCGGGGAAAAATCTGGCGCGATGGCCGCTGCCGGAGCCATCCACCCCCAATTTTGGTGTTCCGTGCAATGCACAGGCATCTACGCATGGGAAATTATGTCGAACAGGGCTAGTTGTAAGCAGGCTAGCTCTACAGCCATGATGATAGTGACTGTAGAGGTGAGGCTGACTATGGTATGCCGAACACGGCACCTATACTCAAGTGTCATCTCCGGCGCAGGGTCTTGTCACTTCACTGTGAGGAGCAGCACGTAATAATTTGACCAACGGGTAGTACAGTGCTAGTACTACTACTACTACATTGGTAGTACTACTACTAGTACTAGTAGCACCACCATCTAGATTTAGGAGTACTACCACGTCCACCGGCACCGAGGAACGTGTCCAGGTAGTATTGCTTGAGGCCGCCAGGGCGAGGGGCCGCTTGGACGACAGCTTTGTCTCCTTGTTCGACGAGGTCCTCGTCGGTTTCCTCGACAAGTTCACCGTTGTCAAGAAGCTTGTAGACGAGTTTGACATAAGCCTCCAGCCGACGCGCCCAGGCTCTGCGATGCCCGCCACCCTCAACGGCCACTATGGTAACAACCTCTTCGACGAACTGGTGGCCCTGCGACTGCCCGCCCTCGCGCCGGAGAATGTCCACCTCGAGGTCGCGCTCGCTGTGTAGCGCCTGGTGCAGCAAGAAACCATCGACATAATCACCCACATATACGCGCAAATCGTCCACAAGGACTACTACATGCAAGAGGAGGACGATAGCACGCTGGCCTTCTTGGAGCGCAGGGCAACCTTGGACGACACTATTCAGAAGCATGTTGAGCTTGCCGCTAACACCGCTGCTCCTCACACGTCGGTTGGTGACCTGGCGCACTAGGGCGTGAGGATGTCGTTGAACGTTGATGGATCCTTATGTATTTTTATCTTTCCGTCAAATCCATGTAGTAGTATATTATACTACAGTAATTATCTTACCTTTCGCATCAACTTCATAATTTTCGTACGTACTCCATGCATGAACGGCGCCAGAACCAAACTTCTCATTACTCTAGGCAAAATTGTTATTTTCTATCTATCGGTCGTGCCATGGAGGAAATTTTACAAGTTACGAGTTCAAAAGGAAAAGCCTGCCGTGTTCGCGTCGCACCCCCACACGGTTGGTCTGGCACGCTGCTCAAGCGGGAATGCGTGCGGTGTTGCATTTTCACTTACAAGTGGGACTGCAGTTGAGCAAACCGACTATCGGTAAACCCCCACCCCGCCCACCGCGCGATGGCTAAGAAAATAGGAGGGAGAAGAGATGGCTGTAGCATGGACTCCAAGAAAATTGGTGTCGGATGGGACTCGTGTGGGTGGCGTGTGCCGTACTGCTAGACGTGAATGCTACTGAGTCATGGCCCATGCCACCCCACTATATCGAGCCTATATCGAGGTACGTAGGACAAATTTCCTGAAGTCCGAGCTCAGCCCTCCTCTATCTCTCTTCTCAGCCAGCCAGCGGACGCGCGGAGCCCATCGTCTGTTTGCTCACATGCGGCCCCACATGTTAGTGAAAACGCAAGAGGACCCACTGAACCTGCACATCTTTCACCTCGACGTGCTGGTGATGAAAAACAAATCCAATAAAGATCTTCGGTGGCCTCTTTTGGAGTTACACAAGAGTAGTAAGATTCTATTTACAGTTTAACCCAAGATGCACATCTCGTGGCTTCAACTTCCACTCTATTTTCTTTCATGACACGACCTGGATGCTGGATGTCCCACGTGTCGGCAAAAGAAGGAAGAACCCGACCAAATCTTCGATTCTGCTCTCGGATTAGACTAGTTGTGCTAACTTAAAATTTTTATTGTGTACTCCCTCCGTTCCAAAATACTTGACTTCCATTTGTCCAAAAATGGATGTACCTATATACTAAGACGTGTCTAGATACATATATTTTGACAAATAGAAGGCATGTATTGTGCAACGGAGGGAGTAGAATGGATGCAAGTTTTTGTATTGGGAAGAAGAGTACATCCATATATTGATAGAGCGCAATTTAGTAGATGTTCTATCACTTTTAGCTAGCATAGACGCAAGATCGAGCCTCCGCAGATCAACAATGAATGCATCGAGAAGGCACTAATCCAACTTATAGGAATAGTAAAATGTATTCTTGTGGTTCTTGTTTTCTTTGGCCTTGATTTTCTAGTCAAAATTATCGTTGGAGTCCGTGCAAAATGGAGGTGTGTTTGGGGTCGTGCGTTGGAGTTGGCATTACAAGTGGGACCGCAGTAAAGGAAACCGACTATCGGCAAACCCCCACCTCGCCCGCCGCGCGATGGCTGAAGTTAGAGAAACGACGAGGTTGAAGAGATAATATGGTGTCAGATGGATGTCATGGTGGTGGCGTGTGCCGTACTCCTGGATGTGAATGCTTGTTCTGGCCCATGCCACCCTACTACTCCCTACTACTTACTCCTACTATATAGTACTAGTATCGAGGATTCGAGGTGCTTGTTACATACAGCGAACACATTAACATATGGCTACAGTAAAAACACCGCCCGATGCGCGAAGCATCTGAAGCTAGTACAAATAGTGTACTACTATTGTTGATTGGCCTCATCCGATAACCTGTTGCAATGCACGTACAATTATGTATTCAGAAATTATTTTTTTGCCTCGTCGCACCACTCACTCAGAGAAGCGACTCGAAAGCCATTCATAAATTTAGTAAGTTTATCACACGCGTATCATTTTATTACATACAACAGGTCATCAACCCACATCGACAATGAGGATACATTATAAATACTAAAGTTTTCACCACACAACAAATAACAAGCAATGAAATGAACTTCAACACAACCATTCCTTGGCATTGGAAATGCTTGCTTTGAACCACAAGTGATTCTCTGGGACGGGCCATCGATTGTCGATCTGGAAACCAACGCAGGACTGATCATCCAGGCTGAAGCGGCCTACTATATCCCTACCAGGGTAGGGAACCACACAAATATCTGAGGTATAGACACAGTTGCTTCTCATAAATGTGTCAACAACAGTTGGATCGCCTTTCACCATCATCGGATAGTTTTGTCCAAGGAAGAGCGAGTTTTCTCCAAGACTATCAATTCTGTACCAGGTAGAAGAAGTTGGCGCTAGCACACTAGTATCCACCCCGAATACCATGCGGCGGGTGTTGGAATAGGTCTGGAGAGTGCGACCATGGGAGACACGTGCTTCCTTACCAGTAACATCATCAGTGGGCTGTATACACACAAGAAGAGGTGATCCATCGGAATTAGTTGCCAGGCGCCACAGAGTATATGGGCGCTGCTCGTCCTCATGCTCGTGATCATCACCATCGTCATCTCCCCCTTGGTTATAAAATTTTTCAAGTATAGGTGGTGGGATGTTTATAGGACCTTGGAAACAGAAGAAGAATGTTAATTAGTAAAGGGAAACTTGCTAACCCGCATGCATGTGGATGAAACAATTATAATTATGGTGGAAGACAAACGTACCGAAACTATGAGGATGCCATGCAAAAACAGTGCCACGAGTGGTGGCGGCAAACACAAGGCGCTCGTATTGAATTGCATCACAGTGCTCATCCGTGTACAGAAACTGATTTTTGAGCAATGTCCATTGAGTGAAACCATCAAGGAAGGCAACAAGCTTGTTGAAGATAGCAACAACATCATAGTCACTGTAATTCCAAGAGCGGTTGGGAACTCGACAAATTGCTATCTTCCGTAGAATACAGTCACCATGATCGTATTTGAACATGCGCACATTACCAATGTGCTCAACCTCTGGGCAGTGTGCTGAGATTTTTGGAAGTGGAACCCGGTGACGAGTGTACACATTCACAAGTTCCCACTCGCAGTTGGACCCAATGTAAACAACCCAATCTCCATTTGTGCCCGCCCCTACCTTGCCCTCAAGCGATGGCATCTTAACATCATACGTATCATTATCAAGCGGCATCAATTTGCACAGGGCGAGGCCTCTGTCGTGCCGGCTCCAGTCATCATCAGGGTCACAGCGAAGAAGATAGGGGATATCAAACCACTCCTTGACTCTTGGGTTCTTTGTAATGATGTTATTAGTTGAGTCGAGAATGGTCTTGAACGAACCTGCCATGCTAGCCAAGGTGATGACGTCGCACTGATCAATTAGTTCCTCCACCACGTCATCTTTCAAATCAGGGCAAGAGTAACGGGGTCGTTTCCGGCCTGTTCCCTCCATGGAGAAGACGATCGAACAATGGCAGAAGAAAGGGTGAAGGGCTGAAGGAAAATGGAGGAGGGATAGGAAGAGTGTGCGACAACAGTTCCAAATCGAGAGGGAAAGGTGAAGAGTCGATGGACGGTTGCGAGTTTGCCACGGTTCACGAAGAGGCGCCCCGTCCTACACGTCCGTTTAGAAATACTCCTACTACTCGCCGTCGTCTCACTGATATGTTGGAACGGGACCACATCTCAATGAAACATGGTGTGTAATTTCCCGTGCAAAATGAGATCTGGCCGCGTTGGCCTGAGGTGCCGCATTAGTTATCGACCTTTATTTTTTTAATGGCGTGCCGATTAGTTTTGAAGCACGACTAACTGGTACTGTACGCAGAGAAAACATAAACTACTCTACCACTACCCCACCTCCAGTACTAGTAGTATAAAAAGATATATAGGCTGGAGCTTGAGTGCTTTCTTGCTAAGGGCTGCCCACTTGCTTCTCACACTACCACCCTCTCTCCAGATCTAAAAAATACGGCCCCTCTCTCCCTCCTCACTGGTGGTCACAGATCCTCCGGGGAAGAAAAGGATGTGCACCGTTGACGCACTCATCGTCGGCGAGCGAGGTCACACACTGACGACAAGGCCGTCCTCTCAGACCTAGCGCCCGCATGGGATGGCCTCCGTCCCCAAGCTCGCTACCGTAGTGTGTGCGGAGTACGACGACCACGAGCGAAGCCACTTCCCACCGACCCTTAGGTATGGTACCTCTTTTCGAACCATAACCTTGTTCTATTGCCCCATCTGCCACGTCATTGCATGTGGATCTTTTTCCACTCCACCATCTTCCCAATTTCCTATCCTCTGCTCTGCTGGCCACGCAGACGAAAACCATAATTTGCACCATTAAAGGAAACCCTACTTCATGTAGACTAATCCATGTCTGGGTTGAATAAGGAAAGGAAGGGAGACTGTACTGTCCAAGAGAGTAGGCATCGAACCCGCATCTAGGTTGAAAAGGGGAAAATCAGTAGCTAAGGAACGAGTCTCGTGTCTCTTGGTTGAAGAAGGGTAGAAAGGCATGACAACGCAATAGAGAATGACCAGGTCGATCGGTTTGTTGTCCTCGCATAGGAAAAAGGTGGCTAAAGAGAGCAAAAATGGGACGTAATCCACATATGCTGCCTGGATATTCATTGCTCTGGGCAACCATACCTCCCTCACCACTCTGCGTCCGTGGAGGTACATCGTACTGGTGCGCCCACTGTCCGAATGGGCCTCCTATGCTCTTATTGCCACTTTTTTTGCTATTAGTATAACGCCAGTAGTCAAGTCAAGCAATGCTACTGCTAAAGTGATGCCACATTTAACTAATGCCGCTCTCAGTCTAATGCCACCGATAAATTTAAGCAATGCCAACAGTCTAAGGCATTCTAATGCTGTTGCACAGCCAGTATACCAACGATGAAACTTGTTACTACCTTCAGATTTTTGCACTGTTAATGCTTATAGATTACATACCTCACTTTCATGAGATAAGTTAATTTTTTTGTACAGTGTCACCAAAATGCCAAGGCACCGATGTCATTTTATTTTGGTTAAACTGCACAGACAATTATGAAGACAAGAGGAAAGGTCAAGAGTGGGCACCTCCTCCTCCGGCTGTTTTCTTGATTCGTTCGATCAAGTTTTTATGTTTGATCGATTATTAAGATTGGGATAGCAATTTTTAAGGCCCCCCCCGAGTTCGAAATGATATTTACCTTGGAGGTACATGGTTTGCAATTTTTTTATACTGTCATTAGTTAATAATGCTAGTTACCTTTAGACTTTTGTATTTGGTTTAATGCTCATGCAGAGCTAGTATACCAATGCTGAAACTTGTTACCTTTACATTTTGTATTGTTAATTCTTATAGAAACCTTCCAGTGCTAGAGTTTATTGAAATTTGTTCAGTAAAACCATTGTACTGTACCCTGTAATAAACTAACTACTCTACTGTTGCACTAGCCACTGGTTAGTGTATATTTGTAGTATTCGAATGATGTTGCATTATCGTATGGACATAAATAAAGTGTGGCAAGCTTTCCCAGATATGTGCTCAAGAAAACTACTACCTGTTTTTCTAAATACTATACGGTTGGGTACTTTAAATTGAACCGCGAAAACATCTTATATTAAGGAACTTAGTCAAATTATCCCGGTAAAGGTAGTCACACCTTTGTTAAAATTAATGTCCATTATGTTATCGGAGGAGATATGTATGTTTGTCTCTAATGCCTGTCGACTACATACCTGACATCATGATGTAACGTTAAGTCATTTCCTTTTGTACAGTGTCACTGAATTGTCAAGGCGGTGATGGCATTTTATTTTAGTAGAACTGCACAAAATTTTCTTAAAAGAAGAGGAAAGGTCAGGAATGGCTTAGTTTTTTAGAAAAAACTATGTATGCCTTCTTGACATCAGCCGTTGTTGCTTTATTTATTCCTTCAAACAGGTGGTTAGAAACAGTCTTGCTACCTTTTCCCATTATGAAATTGGAATGCTTATATTTGTGAGTCTATGCTTCAACTAGTGCCACTTTTAGAGTAATCACACTTTCAATACCTATGCAAATAGGGATGCTCGATTTTAGTGGAACTGCACAAAAAGTCCAACTGGTTCAACATTAGGAGCATGTTTTTTCCAAACCTTCATATCCAATTGGTGGCACTATGAGCTGTTCATTACGAAGGTACATGGTTTGCTACTATCTTGCTACTCTTTTTGTATTGTCATTAGATAGTAATACTAGTGGGGTTTGCATGTGAATTTATTGGCAGGGTGGACCTACATTGGAGGTGCAGGACATGATTCAATGATTGGATGCTCAATTTCGGTTGTATTGATTTCACCTCTTCCATCACTACGAACATGGATATCCTTGGTCTGATGAAGAATAGGCACTATGTTTCTGCTCTGAACCAGCAAATCAATTCAGTACGAAATTGTCC
Organism: Triticum dicoccoides; assembly: GCF_002162155.2. Classification (NCBI taxonomy): domain Eukaryota; kingdom Viridiplantae; phylum Streptophyta; class Magnoliopsida; order Poales; family Poaceae; genus Triticum; species Triticum dicoccoides. Next base: position 437,726,229 of record NC_041380.1, read on the forward strand.
AGGGCAAAACATAACTGTATCAGATTGTCCAGTGCAGAACATGACAGATGCTAAGCGGAAGAGACATGTTTAAACCGAAAATACAAGGTGTGGTATATGTTTACTAGCTGCTTGATATTTGTGCAGACAGAGTTGTCTGCCCATTGCTATTTGGCAAACAAACAAAGTGTTCACAATTTTGGTTGAATTGCACAAGAGAATAGTATAGTCACTACATGTAGTGCCATTTGAAAATAGACACAGAAAGATTGGATAGTCACTTCATGGACTGCAGAAAAGTAGTACTGTACTATTTATTGGACAACACTAGGTGCTTCATTGCTTTGGTCTGATTATACAATGGGCATCATTTTGCCTAAGTTAAAGTTTGTATTTCAAAAATAGTCTCACGGTGTGATCGAGAGAAGACCAAATCATATTGCAGTGGATGTTCCTCCATCATGTGTGGTTCATTCTCATGGTTCCAGCTGTTGGTGAAACCACTTACGTTTGCAAGAGGAATTGTAGACTTCACAAACAAATTTGTCTTTCAGTCTGTACTAAATGTTGGCCAAGAGAAGCATCCATGTTAGTAGGAAGAACGGATGTTTTTTCTAGATCTTTGCTTTTGGAGCTACATATTTGTATATGATCTGTTATTGTATATATTAATATTTTTGTTGTTGATTTGTTATTGTATATCTTGATATTTTTGTATATAAACTTGGTCAAAGTTTGTAAAGCTTGACTTTGACCAAAGCTAATATGCAAACTAAATAAAAACGGAGGGAGTACATCCTTTCCGGTTTGCAGGCTTAATTCAAACCTCTCACCAACCAAGGTACTCCCTCCGTCCGGGATTTATTAGTCCCGTGAGCAAAGCTACAAGACCAAGGCATGGCAATAATTAACGGCATATAGAAGTTTAAGCCTAATTAATACCAGCGATTTAAGTGGCTGCATGCGTGCCCTCGGTTGCGACTCGTTGCATGCTGCTTCCCGTACTGCCTACGAGCGATTCTGAGTGCCTGCATGCAGCCGGCCGTAATTAAGGCAGCTAACTGATGCGAATAAAGATACGCTTTAAATCTATGGAATCATTATTGACAAGGAGGGAGATGATTCGAGTGCACTCGTTTGACCGCCATGCCGGCGTGCGATCCGGCGGGACGGGACGACACAGTCATAATTTCAGTTTCTCTAGTTTCCACGGCAAGGTGGCGCGCTAAGCCATTATGCATTGAATTTCGATGACCGTCAAGCTACCTTCCGCCTATAAGTACTGTTTCCCGACCTTCTCAGGTGCCACCGTGACCCAACTCGCCATATCCTCATAAGCCCCGACCGGCCTGACGTCGCTCGCCATGTCCGCCATGCCCCCGCCCGTCCGCGGTAGGCGATGCCGGAGGCGGTCACCGCCGGAACTAGTGTTTGGGTTTTCACCGGAAGGCAGACGGAGGGAGGAGGCATTCTATTTGTCTTTAGATGGCAATGCGGAGATCGAGGAGTTGTTGGAGCGCGACCGCATGGCGGAGGAGCAGGAGTTGTTGGAGCGCGACCGCCTGGCGGAGGAGCAGCGTATCGCCGATTTGCGCCGCCAGCGGGACATGGAGCAGCAGCGCACCGACGCTCTAAGTCGCGAGCAGAGCGCCCGCAACTGGGCCGACTACGTGGAGGCCGGCGCCCGGCAAATAGCCCTGGAGGCTGTCAGGCATACACACGTTCGCGACGCCGATTTTTACTACCAGCTCGTCAAGTGGGTTTCCCGCTTGGAAGCCGAAGCTTCGGTGGACCACGCTGGCATGGAAATGGCCAACACGTGCGAGCAACGCGCCCTATCGCACCTCTGGCAAGTCCTAGGCGAGGCAGAGGACGCCGGTGCCGGCGTTTAGCATGGACAGCAGATGGCGGCCGGCATCGTCTAGTTAGCTAAGAGTAAGTTAGTACTTGTACGTTACTAGAGTGTTAGTGGGAGTAGATAGTTAACTTGGCTATGATGGTTGTCAACGTGGAAGTTCAGTACTCTATATGTGGATCAGACCTGTTACTTTGGTCTGAATGTTGAACTTTCCGTTTGAATGTATGGAATGGACTGTTTTATTTTTAATGGGTTGTATTTATCCTCCACGGTTTAGAGGCTGACTTGTGGGCCTAGCAAGTTGACGCATACACAATCAGGAGATGATTGTACGTGGAGAGGACGACAGCAGTGACCCGCCAAGGTCATGGCAGTACGCAAGCAAGTGCCTCCTTATTTCAAGCCAATAAAAAATGGCTCCTCCTAGTGGATTTCTGACATCTGGGTCCCATGCCACTGTCAACATAGTCAATAAACAAGAGAATTGCACAACGAGCGGCTGACACCAGGGACCTAGCAGCTCGCCCAGTTATTTTTGTTTTGGATTAATTTGATAAATGCCACTCCAAATCTGGTGTATCCGAGAAATGCCACTGCAATTTCCAAACTTTGAAAAATGCCATTTCTAGTGGCATTTTTCGAAGTCTGGAGTGGCGTTTTTCAAAGTTACAAACTGCAGCGGCATTTTTCAAAGTTTGCAAAAATTGCAGTGGCATTTTTCAAAGTTTGGAAATTGCAGTGACATTTTTATGAATCGCCATAATTGGAGTTGCATTTATCAAATTTGTTTTTGAGATGGAAGCATGGTGTCAACTGGGCTGTGTGGGACACTCTGGCCTGTCTAGACAGCCTTTTCTTTTATGTTTACCACAGACCAGCCCAGTAGTTTTTTTATTTCTGAAAATGGCTAGCCCAGTTCTTTTGTGATTTGTCAAGTAAGTCGCTTTATCAGGCCTGTTGGGCTGCAAATCTTTCAAGATGAGGAGAGCTTCATTCGGCTGGCCGAGAAAATGGTCTATCAGTAATGAGAAATGGGCTGTACATTTTTAAAACACATCAAACCAGCAATTATTTTCAAATATCTTTTTTCATTTCGAGATTTTAAATTGCATTGATTTTTATGCATGGACAATTTATTGGATTTTATATTGATATACATTTATTTTTAAAATCAGACTAAATGTGACTCGAAATTTCGGGATTAAAAACAGTTCAGACCGCACCGACATATGCAAAATTTCGTATAATTTTTTAACCGTGGCCACAATATGGGCTGTAATGCTAACATAAAGAATATGGGCTCCAAAAAACCCGTAAGAATTAGAAAATGGGTTGTAAATTATTTGAAATAATGGCAGATGGGCTGTATGTTGTTTTCCACAGATTTGAGGCTTTCGACAGATGGCCTGTATACTGTTGGATGTCCATCCAACGGCCGTCGTGCTTCTTCAATCTCTGCTCTTCCTGCTCCAGCCGCTCAAACAAGCGTCGGCGGGACTGCCTGCTCCCTCCTCCCCGCGGCCGGCTATACTGCTGCGCAGGCCTCACCGCCCACCATACTCCCATCGCTGGCCTAGCCATCCCTCTACTCACCCACACCTGCTGTTACTCTCCGACGACGGCAGATGAACCAGTAAACCCTCGTACAGTCGTACTCCCCTCCGCGTGGGAAACAAAAACAACGGCCGAGTTTTCCCTGCCTCCGTGTCGTTCCCTTCCTAGGCCTCACCGTCGTCCACTGCCCTGGTGCTCTCGGCGTGGCGTGGTCAGCATGGTCAACGACTGACATGCATCTGAAGTGGACTGTACGTGGAGAGGCTGACAGCTGGGTCCACGGCCGCACACAAGGAAATGCCTCCTTATTACGCGCAAAATAATGATTTCCTCCACCTGACATCTGGGACCCACCGAAACGGCCTCTGTATTTCGCGAAAAAAACATTACCGCCGCTGACAGCTTGGACCCACCAGCTATATCTTCGCACGCAAGGAAGTGCCTCCTTATTATGCACAAAAAATGAATACTCCCCTGCTAGCTGGGACCCAGTATAGTGGGCCTACTAAGTTGACGGGGACGAAGGGCTTTGTCAACTTAGTCAATATGCACGATTCTAGCTCGACTGACCATACGATGTCCATCCAACGGCCGTAGTGCTTCTTCAACCTCTGGTCTTCTTGCTCCAGCCGCCTAAAGCAGCGCCGGTCGTGCCGCCTGCTCCCGTGTCCCGTGGCCGGCTGTGCTGCCATATAGGCCTCACCGCCCCCATACTACTCCCACCGCTGGCCAGGCCATCCCTCCACTTCACTCACCCACACCCCCTGTTATTCTGCGGCGACGGCAGCGTAGCCGAACCAGTGAACCCTCGTACTCCTCTCCGCCTGGGCATCCACTGCCGCGTCTTCCCCGGCTCGCCGTCATCCACCGTCGTGGTGCTCTCGGCGCGGCGTGGTCAATGTGGTCAACGACCGAATTCCATCGGAAGAATACTGTACATGGAGAGGCTGACAGCTGGGTCCACGGCAGCCGCAAGGAAGTGCCTCCTTATTACGCGGAAAATAATTATTCCTCCACCTGATAGTAAGGACCCACCGGACGCCCACCAGTATATCGTGAAAAAAACATTTGCCCCTGACTGCTGGGACCCACCCGACGGGCCACCGTATTTCGCGAAAAAACGTTCTCCCTGCTGTCAGCTCAGACCCATCGGAAGTGCCTCCTTATTACGCACAAAAAAATGAATACCCCCTGCTAGCTGGGACCCACCTTGGTGAGAGGCTAACTTGTGGGCCTACTAAGTTGACGGGGACGGAGGGCTTTGTCAACTTAGTCAATATGCACGATTCTAGCTCCAGTGATCGTACGATGTCCATCCAACAGCCGTAGTGCTTCTTCAACCTCTGGTCTTCTTGCTCCAGCCGCCCAAACCAGCGCCGGTCATGCCTCGTGCTCCTCCCTCCCATGGCTGGCTGCGATGCGGCGGAGGCCTCACCGCCCCCTACTACTCCCACCGCTGGCCATGCCATCCCTCTACTCACCCACACCCCCTGTTATTCTGCGGCGACGGCAGCCTCACACCACAGCGAACCAGTGAACCCTCGTTCTCCTCTATGCGTGGGCATCCACTGCCGCGTCTTCCCCGGCTCCGCGTTGTCCCCTTCCTAGGCCTCACGTTCGTCCACTGCCGTGGTGCTCTCGGCGCGGCGTGGTCAATGTGGTCAACGACCGACTTCCATCGGAAGAGTACTGTGCGTGGAGACGCTGGCAGCTGGGTCCACGGCCACAGCAAGGAAGTGCTCCTTATTACGCGCAAAATAATTATTCCTCCACCTGACAGCGGGGACCCACCGGACGGGCCACCGTATTTCGCGAAAAAAACATTTGCCCCTGACTGTTGGGACCCACCTGCTACATCTTCGCACGCAAGGAAGTGCCTGACAGTCGGGACCCACCTGGTCGAAGCGTATGTAGCGTTGTCATTCTGGTCGCGAACGTGTACGTACATATATACTGGTCGATGTAGAGGCGCGCACGTGTCGTAGTAGAGGCGCGCACGTAGCATGTACACGTACGTACAGCGGCCAAGGTGCAAGAAAGAAAATACGGCCACGCATGTGTACATACGGGCGGGGTCTCGAACGCCTACTCGCACATATGTACGGCCAGGGCTCGTGTACATGGCTGGGTTGGAACGGAGAAACAGCGTCGTTGTGTTCATGGGGAGGCAATGGAATGCGTCGTGTTCATGGGGAGGCAACGGAATGCGTCATGTTCATGGGGAGGCAACGGAATGCGTCGTGTTCATCGGGAGGGCTTGGACGGAATAGGCGACGGAAACGAGGCCTGGCATACTGCAGAATGGAGGAAACGGCCTTGTGTTTGACCGACCACGTTCGAAACGGGATCCTGTTGATCGGGAGGGGTCTAGCGTACCGCAAAACAGAGGAAACGGACCTCCTACGGTCGAAACGGGGGTCCTGTTGATCGGGAGGGGTGTGGCATACCGCAAAACGGAGGAAACGGACTTGTGTTGGAGCGCTACGGTCGAAATGGGGGTCCTGTTCATCGGGAGGAGTGTGGCGTACCGCAAAACGGGACTCCATGGGATACTGTTCATCTCCACCGTCGACCCCCCTCCAGCCTCCACGAGCTACTGTTCATCCACCGTCGACCTCCTCCAGCCTCCACATGCGACTGTTCATCCACGGGCTCCTGTTCATCCAGCCTCCACCGCGCGCTACTCCACCGGCTACTGTTCTACCAGCCCTCTCCACGGGCACCTATTCAACCACCCCTCCATGGGCTACTGTTCATCCTGCCCTCCACCGTCTACTGTTCATCTTGCCCTCCACGGGGTGGTCCTGTTCATCCAGCCCTCCACAGGGTCCTGTTCATCCAGCCCCAACCGGCTCGATCGATCGGGGTCCTGTTCATCCAGAGGCAACACCACGGGGTCCTGTTCATCCACCCCCACCAGGAACTGTTCATCCAAGCCCCCCCACAACGCTCACTGTTCATCCAGAGGCAGCATCGATCGACTTCAGTTAGCAGCAGTAGCGAAGGAATCGCTCGATCGGGTTCAGTTAACAGCCATCGATCGATCGCTCGGGTTCAGTAACGCGTAGCCTGCAGTGCAATCGCTCGGGTTCATTTAGAGCCCAACACCTTGCTCGGGTTCAGTTAGAGCCAACGCCTCGCACACACGCGCATACATGTACGAGAGAAACGCGCATCGCTCGGCCCCCGACCTCCCACCGTAACCGGGAATTCCCCGAAATTTTCCTCCCCTCACTTCTACCACGGTTTTTTCCGTCATGGACGGCCCAAAGAATGTCATGCAGCCGCGTCTCCGGCCCGCCCAGGACGAAAAGCCCATTTTCTGTCATGATTTTTTGTCATAGAAGTAGGAGCCCACCACATCTATGATGATACCGGGTTTTGTCACAATTATCGTCATAGAAGTGTCATATGTATGATAGAAAAAAAATTCGTTCGGCCCAAAATGTCACGGATGTGTCTTTTTTTTGTAGTGTACTCATAACGGCATTTGCATTTGTGATTCTCAATGGAGTGCCTGGTAAGATTAAAAAATGCAAAGTAGGAGTCATACAAGGAGACCCATTGTCCCCTCTACTATATGTCATTAATGCTGAGCTTCTACAAGTTTATTTAATAAATCATGGCAAGAAGGTCACCTGTCTACTCCTATTAAGAACCATGGTTGTATGAACTACCCCATCATATAGTATGCATATGACACATTGATCATCATGCCAGCTGATCATCAACAACTCAGTCACTTGGTACACATATATAAAATCTCCTGTGAATTCACCGGGCTTAAGGTAAACTATAGTAATTCCTCCCCTGTACCAATCAACATAAAAGATGAAAGAGCTCTGCAACTTGCCAACATACTTGGATGTAAAAAATAAAGCATGCATTTCACATATCTTGGTTTACCAATGGGCTCCACAAGACCAAAAATTGATGATTTGATGCCCATGGTGTCAAGATTAGATGTCAGGGTACCTGGTATAGCACCTATAATGTCATATGCAGGAAGATTAGTCCATCTTAAAGCCATGGTCAATGCATTGCCCATTTTTGCAATGTGCAAAATCAGAGTTTCCTTTACCATCCTAGATCATTTTGAAAAATCTGGCAGGTGCTTCTTATGGTATTGGAAGAATATCAACAAACATGGCAAATGTCTGGCCAAATGGGAGAAGGTATGTTTAATCAAAAAGCTGGTGGCCTGGAGTACTAGACCTCAGAACTCAGAATAGAGCATGTCTGACAAAGTTCATACACAAGTTCTTTAATAAGCATGGCATAACATGGGTGTAAATATTATGGAACTCATACTACAACAATGGTGAGCTACGAACTTATCCAACAAAAATTGGATCATGGGTGGAGAGAGTGCTGCTCTGTTCTAAATGATTTCAAAAGCATGTAACTTTGCAAAGTTGGTGATGGATCTACTTTCAGGTTATGGTACGATAAATGGGAGGATGATAATATTGAGAATAAATTCCCCCAACTATTTTCATATGTTAAAAACAAGGATATAACATTTGCTGCTACACATGATATAGCTACGGAAGGTCTATATGAAATGTTTCATCTACCCATGTCAACTATTGCCGTACAACAAAGCATATCTTTGAGGAACATGATCAGTATTGCAAGCAACAACAACAGAGACAATTGGCACTTCTACTGGTCATCTACAAGGTATTCCACCAAAAGGATTTATCTAGAATTTATTGGAAACCCACCAGATACCCCTTAACCATTCCAATGGATTTGGAAATCTAGAAGCTTAGCGAAAAAACTCTTCTGGTTACTGCTACTTGATAGGCTAAATACCAGAGACTTGTTAGCGAGGAAACACTTCTATATTGAATCAAGCAAATGTGTCCTCTGTGATGATGAGCCAAAATAACACCTAAAGCATCTATTTTTCCCATGTGACTTCAGCCACAATTTCTGGATGTTTATTCGGATTGAATGGAACAATGACCATAGCATCAACGAAATGCTAGATAAAGCAAAAAACTGGAACAAACATACAACCATTCAGAGCATGCTTGATTGCTGGATGCTGGTCCATCTGGAAGCACAGAAACATCATTATTTTTACCATAAGACAAAGAGCTTAGAATATTACAATGCATGTTTCAAGGAACACTTTGGCACAGTCATGAGGAAAGCAAAACCAAGCCTAAAGGAAGGGATGCAAACTTAGCTAGATTATTTGTAAATCTATCATAGGCATACACATAGCCATATTCACATTGTACATCGACTTGTAACACCACTCTTATATTAATAAAAAAAGTGTTACAGTAGGGGTTTAATAGCAGATATATTGGTGAAGAAGAAAATGGTACAAGAGAAGTCGACAAGTAGTGAAAGTAGAGATGCAAGTATTGTTGGTGAAGAAGAAAATGGTACAAGAGAAGTCGACAATGGAATGTGCATGTGGATCTATCATATTGCACCATATCATTCGCTTCTCGTCGTTAGGAGCTTAAATTTGACCTTCCCATTTGATCTTAAAAATTTAAGTCTGAATCACAGTGGTTGATAAATAGGTGGGATGTGGGAAGTGAAACTTTAGTGCTTGCTATAACGTGCTTGAGGCATTTTTTGAGATCTACGGTAGCAGCGCGTGGGCATTGTCCTAGTATAACAAAACTATATACATGTGTAAATGTTCCTTCAAAAAATTACATATATGTGTTTGGAATTTTGAAATTGCATATGTGTCCTAGTTTTTGATATTTAAATAATACACTATCGCCTGTTGCAATGCACGGGCAATTTCCAGTGAAGGACAATTGGCCGGTGATCTGTGTGTACATGGTACTTGTGAATAATGGCCCGCAACGCCCTGTCCAGCCGCTCTTGAGCAAAAATGGAGTGAAAGCTTGCTCCGAGATACTATCGTCATTTTCCAAGAGGTGGTTTTCAAGTAATTCAGGTTGCCTCAGTCACCATGGGATAGGTCTCCGTCTAACTCTGCATTGGTGTGAAGCCCTGTTTCAGGTTGGGACGGACTGTGCCAAGATCATCACCTTTGTAAAAGTTGGGCCGGGTGATCGATCCAAAAATATGCACCAAGTTGCAGAGATAGTGCATCTTCTCAACGAACGCAACACTGAAATCCATAATATTATTAGTCATGGGCAGAATAAAGCTGGGCATGTAATGGCGGCAATTGGTCACGGATAGCAGCACACAGCTTCTTGGCTTACACATGCTCGCTCCCAAGGAGATTAGCATTATGATTACCGATGACTGTAAAACTTTTATAGCTTGAGTAATGAAAT
>NC_041380.1:437736381-437849025 GCF_002162155.2 Triticum dicoccoides
GAAAAAAAGCGTGCCACCGCCCCAACTGAAACCTGCATAGTTGACTAGAAAAATCAAAATAACAAATTCAGTCAAATATCAGGTGACTATGCACTAGCCAGACCGTACGTGCAACGCACTGTGTGTTGTTCAGAAATCATAGGTGGCAAATACATAAACTAATACCAAACTATCAAGATGACACATTTTCGTATACACTATGTATCTTATTACGAAATACTACTAATTAATTTCTCTTGTAATTTTGGAGCGAATAAATGCCATAATCTTGGTTTGGAGTATTACTAATTAATTCCGTCTGTATATAATATTGGGAGCCAATAAAATGTCACAATGTTATTATGAAAACTAATTAATTTCATATGGTTATTTTTAGGAGGCAATAAATGCCCTAATTGTGTATATTGAATACTAATAAACTCCTTATGGATATATTTGTAGTCTGTAAATCGATACCTACAGGATATTCCATGATGTGCGTATCATCTGAGGATCCTTATTAATTATGGTGAATTGTAAAAAGGAAACAAGCCAAAGTAGGAATGAATAAAACGGCGAGCATTGATACTCCAAGAATCAGCCATGCCTCTATATAAATAGCAGAAGGAACCAACAAAGTAGTACAAGTCCACAACCAAAAGGACATAGGAGAAGAGAACACTAAACAATTTCGTTATGGCTCTAATCCGGATCAACACTGGTGTTCTGTGCTTGATGGCACTTTTGACGGTTTCAACCACTTTATTGTCGAGTGAAGCGTCAGGAAGGAAGATAGGTACATTTCTATTTACCAGAGCTTATCAATTGTAGTATATATGAATTTGTGGTTTCCTGGAGCTAGATAAAAAATTGATCCTATTGCATCATTCTCTGTTGCCAATGATATGAATGTTTCTTATGAAGTTTGATCATTCAAGTTAATATATGGAAGTATTTTTGCAAGAGAAAAGTTTTTCAACCATGCCTAATAGAGTGAGGTGTTTAGTTACGATAGGAAAGTATCTTTTTCCTCATACTCTTAAAAATAGATATATAACTATTTTTCCTCGTAGTGCAAACTTGTGCGTCGTGCTCGTCGCCTTATTTGAAAGTTATCACGCCTCATAGTACTTTAAATCTAGTGTTATTTAACAATGGCATGGAATGAAAGAGGTGTTTTCCTTGTGATTTTATGATCACCATTACAGTTATGTCATGGTACATATGGTTTCCATAGTACATAATAATTATATACAAGCCAGTAGTTGTTCTTCCTGTGTTTGTATTAGCACTCCACAACTGTCCTACTATTTGCATAGTACATTGATTTCACAGAATCCTAGTTTAAATACAAACAACAAAAGTTTCTGATGGCACCTTTTATTTTTTATTGTTTTAGGAAAGGAAGCTAACATTGGTGTCGAGGGGCACCGTGAACCCTACACTCCATGTACGGATCCTTCATTTTGTAATGATATCTGCAACAGAGATGGTTATGGAGGTGGGACTTGCCGTGGTGGTCACTGCGAATGCATCATATAATTGTAGCAAGAAAATGACCAAGAATAATGTTTGGAAATAAATATCCACTTGGGAGCATTATGAATTGCTTTTCTAGCTGGAATAATTTAAATCCCACTTTTTTATTTTCCTACTCTTTGTACTTGAACCCGTATCATGGCCTTTTTTAACATAGATGCTCACATACACATGCATTACACTCATCGTATTGGGACGATTTTTGGGCAAAATTAAAATTAAATCTACCACTGAAGTATAATTAATACTATGATTTCAACCAGAACGTTTTTTCCTCTAAATCTGGAACTACACACCAGATAGTGTCGAATCTTTTAAACTTAACCATACCTTCTACAGACCTTGATGTATGGACTTGATTAATTCTGTAGAAAAGAATCATCTTTGATACCAAGAGTTAGGACAGCTGGAAAACATATTATGGTTTATAGGCAATTGGGACCAAATAGATTCATTGTTCTTGCACAAAAAATAAGCGCATACCAATGGTCCATCAAACATATTCAGCTGGAAACTAACAAGCTGCATCGTATTTTTGTTCCTGGCTATCTACCACAACAATGTTTGCACTTCTCCGACGAAGTATGGGTGATGACGATGATGCGCCTTTTGGCTAGCTCCAGTGCTTGTAGTCGTCGCTAAGTGGTCTATGGACCTGGATGTAAATTTTCCTTCTGGTGTTCTTTGAACTACCTAACAGTTGGTGAATACTGCCTCGGTTGCATTTCTTATAATTCCTCATAATTTCATTTTTAGCCCTCTAGAGAAAAGGAAAGTATCTCTCTCATGATTTTATGTATCTCTCTGTAACGCCCCGAGTCCGATGCGCCAGGTGTCTTCCAGTTATTCATTGTTGTTGCCATGACATTTGCTTGCGTGTTGCATTTTGCCATGTCATCATATGCATTGCATCATCATATTTTTCAAAACTTGCATTCAATCACTTTCTCCATTGTCCGTTTCGACATCCGACACTCTCACATGCACCCTTTGCACCTTCCAGTTCTCGATTCGTGAGCGGGAGAAAAGCATTCTCGGCATGGGCCGAGACTTGTCGAATGGCCTTGGTATATCACCGGTAGACCGCCTGTCAAATTTCGTTCCATTTGGAGGTCGTGTGATGCCCCAACGGTTAATCGCGTTAACCGAAATCCCTCCTTCTCTTTGCAGCCCAGAACCCCTTCATAACAGCCCACTAGCCAATCTAAACCCCGTCCATGCTCTGCGTCGTTGGATCACGATCGTGTGGGCGAAAACCGCACCTCATTTGGCCTCTCCTAGCTCCCTCTACCTATATATAGGTCCTCCCCGTCCGAATTCGTAGTCCAAACCCTAGCCTCCATCTTCCCTCCACGCTGCCGGACACGTCCGTCCGCATCGGACGCGTCCAGTGCCGCCGTCCTCGACGAATCGGAAGGCACCACGTCACCCCGCCGCCGTCTCCACCACGCGGGCCCGCGGGGCCCATCGCCGGCCCGCCCCTGGGCCGAACTGGGCCGCGCCTTGTGCCGGTGCCCGAGCCGCCCGCGCCTCCGCCTTGCGCGGCCGCCAGCTCACGCCGCCGCCCCGCAGCTTGCCGCCCACACCGCCAGCCCGCACCATCACCACGCCTCGCCGCCGGAGCCTCGCCACGCCACCGCCGCCCTTCCCGGAGCTCGCCCGCGCCGACCTCGCCCCTCGCCGGAGAGCCTCGCCGGCGTCCTCCTCCGTCGCCAGATCTGGAGGTGGACCAGATCCACCGATTCGCCGAACCAAACATCGCCTCCATGCCCGGATCCCTCCGTCCCGCTTCTCCTCGTCCCGCGTAGACTTTTTCGGAGGGTATAATTTCTGCCAAGTCCCCAGATTCCAACATCATGTGTGCATGTTCATCATGTCGTAACTTCACGCATATTGCTCCGTTTTGCGTGCATGTTATGTCAAATTGTTCGTCTATGAATGCTCTAGATGCTAGTGTCATTTGCATGCATGTTAATGTTAATCTTGATGCCTTAATCATTGTTGCAAGAGTGCAATGTGCTGTTAACTACTGAAAATTGTTATAACTTGCTGATTTGTCTTTTTCATAGTATTTTGTGTGTTCATCTTTTGAGGATCATGTCAACATGGTTTAGGAGCATCTTCATGCCATCTTTACAGAGGGGCAATCTATGTATTTTTATGTGCCTTGTTGTGACTAGCACAAGCTTGTGAAGTGTGCTACTTGATGTTGCTGCTGATACTTGGTGATTTTTTCTAAGTCTGTAATTTTTACATTGTGATGCCATGTTAGTTTGATGCTACCATCTATTCCATGCATAATTTGGAGATGCCTAGTTGACATGTTTTGATGTTCATGTTAGCTCTATCATGACATGCCATTTGATGCCTCATATATGTCCTATAGCATATGTTTTCATTGCCATGAATATGCCTAAATGATGTTACCATTTTCTATTAACTTCATGATGCCATGTTGTGAGCTTGTTATTAATTAAACTATGTCTCTTTTGGAGGTGCTCCAATTACATGATTTGAAGTAGGCTAAGAGTACTTTGTCCACATGCCAAGTTTGATAATTTTAGACTTCATATGACCTCTGTTCCAAGCTTGCAAATATGCTATGCTGAAGTTGTTGTTTTACACTTGCTGAAACTGTTGTAACATTCAAACTTGTCTTGATGGTTCCTACTAGCTCATGAGTCATATTGTTGGGAATATAGATACCAGGTAAGACCCGCCCAGGAGGGGCCGGGTCAGCCCCAATGGCGGGTTACAAAAGAAGCCCAGTAACATTCAAGGCGATAGTTTATTAAGACTTATAGAAGGCCTAAGCCTAGAGGCGGCTTAAGGCCCAATATTGTAAACTGCCATTGTAAGGAAAAACTTGTAAAGAAAGGCATGTAAAAGAATTCACCGAGCCGGATACGTTTTATAAGCCGGTCAGGACTCTATAGGCCGCCAAGCATCAACCCGTGTATATAAGGGGACGACCCGACGGCGGCTTAGGTGAGGAGACAACAACTCGAAGCCAGGACAAGCATATTCGTTCCCTGGTCTTCGAAACCACAACAATTCCAAACACAACTAGACGTAGGCTTTTACCTTCACCGTAAGGGGCCGAACTAGTATAAAACCTCTCGTGTCCTTTGTCCCGATTAACCCCTTTAAGCTTCCTAGTTGCGATGGCCCTACGACTAAGTCCTTTCGCTAGGACATCTGCCGTGACAATTCCATGATAGTTGGTGCCCACCGTGGGGCCAGCGCATGGTGGATTCGAGTTCTTGAAGGGTAACTTCGAAGGGCTCAAGGGATACGCCGTGGGCCGGATGACCAAGAGTCGTCACGACAAACTCTACATCGACGACGAAGATTGGGGCCCCGTGGCCGGCTCAATTGAGTACGGGTACCGGGTCCCTTCAGTGGAATTCATGTCTTCATCGGCCAGATCGGCGAATTGGGCCCTGAGCCGGATGTCCACACCAACCTCGTCGAGATGGCTCAGCGCACGAGATCCGACCGGGTTCAACCCGCCGTGAGGCATTCCTTCGTGGGTTGCATCCATGGAGGTGGATACTCTGAAGGATCAACGGATGGCGATGAGACGGCCATCTGTTCTGATGCTATGTCATCAACAGGCGAGGCAGATTCTTTGTACCAACTGCAAGATGGCATGCTCGGGGGCTGTTCCAATGGCAGCAGTATTCCGGACCCCTTTGAGCCGCTGAATCGAGCCGGAGTCTTCATGGCTGGCACTCAACCTAGGCAGAACTCCATGGCAGCAGCAGCAACAACCACCGGGTCGGCAGCGGCCGGGTCAGGAGATCCCGCGTGCCCCCGGCTCAGATGCTAATGGACCACATGGATAAGTTGACGGCTCTGTTGACTGCTGTGGTGGAACCAGCGGATAAGGCCCGGCATGACGCGGAGGTGGCACAGATACATGAAGAGATGGCACAGTCCAAGGAAAATTTAGCGGCAGAAGAGGTCGGGATGGCTGCAGAGCGGCCGGCTTTGGACGCCCGTGCTCAGCAACTTCAAGCGGAGACTTTCCGGCTCTCGGTGGATCTAAACACGTCAAACGAGGTCATGAGGAGAAGGCACCAGAAAACTCAGTCACGTCTACCTCTGACATTCGATCCCAGGAACCTTTCCCACACACCTGGGGCTGGCCCAAGTAACCCGCCAGAGGCAAATCAGATCATGACACCCGGAGCACCGGTTCAGCCACGGGCCATGGAGCCGCCTCGTACGAATACCGCTCCGCCTAATTATACACCAATACCACCGGGACACTTTTCCAATCCTTTGGAGAATGTCATTGCTGCGTCGGCTCGTTTGGCAGCTCTCCTGATGGACGACGATTCTCTGACAGCAATCGAAACACGAAGGGTGCGAGAACTTATTCAGACGGCTCTAGCGCAGTAAGATGCGTACTCTTACAGTCAAGACAGAATCCACTCGACCCCTCGCCCAAGCCGGAGCCCGAGCTATAGCAGGCATATGGACTCAGCCGAAATGTCAAGCAACGCTCAATGCCGTAACCAACCGCGCAGGCATGAGCCGGCATAGGGCGGAGCCCTTAGCTTGTCGGATCAGGAGAGGATCCGTCAAGAGGCTGAATGGGCGATTCAACTAGCAGCTGAACATGCGGCTCATCAGGCTTTTCCAGCTTATCCAGCAACCTCTGTTGAGGAAGGAGTAGCCACAAGAATAGGAGGTGTCCCTTGCCTGGTGCCAGCTATACGTAATGAGCGCTTTCCCAAAGACTTCAAGGGGCCTCGTAAGGTGCCTAATTACATGGCCGACTTGCAGCCTGGGGCCTGGATTGAGAGTTATGAGATGGTGATGGAGCTATTGGAAGTCAGCGATGCAACAATGGCTAAGTACTTCATTATGATGTTGGATGGAATGGCTCGCACTTGGTTGAAAGGATTGCCCCCAATTCCATCGGCTCATGGGCGGAATTAAAAGCCCAGTTCATTCAGAACTTCAAGGACACATGCAAACAACCTATGTCAATCGTGCACCTGACTAATTGTAAGCAAGAGGAAGGTGAGTCCACAACCCATTGGGTGCGCCGGGTCAAGGAGATAATACATTCATATGATAAGATGAATGCCGGCTCGGCAGTCTTAATGTTGGGGAAAAATTGCCGTTTTGAACCTCTGAAGCCGAAGCTGGGGCGGATCAAGCGTGACTGCAATGACATGGGCCAGTTGATGGCGGCTCTGGTCAAGTATGCTGATTCTGATAGTACCAAGGATCCTGTGTCTGATGAAGAAAAAACAGGGAAGGGAAAGAAGAACGGCAACGACAAGGGTCACCAGCATAACCCGACAAACCAAGGAGGTAATAAATGTAAGGCTGACGAATTTGTGGCTAACACCAATGCACAGGGCAACAACCAATGGCGCAAGGGTAGGGAACCCCTCGGATACGCGGGTCAGGTCCCACCCTCGAGCAACTATTGAGTGAACCTTGTCCAAGACAAGACACCCGGGAGAAGCCAGCCACCCATCTGTGGAAGGACTGTACAATCATGAAGGCATTTAAAAATTCCAACACATTTGACGGAAGTCACGGGCCTGGCGGCGGTTCAGACGGAGGCGGCTTTCATGGCCCGGGCTCCGGTTCAGGTGAAGGCAGTTTGCACGGTCAGGGCCATCCGGGTAACCAGGGAGGTTATAATCCACAACCCGGCCAAGGTAATGAGCAGCAACAGTCCGGATATCAGAGCAACCCAAAATAGTTGAATAGTGGGCAGTACCATGTATTTACCACTAGTTTTGCAAGAGGGACCATAAGCTTCATAAGAGGGCTGTCAATGCCGTTGAGCCGACGATTCCACGTTATTTGAGGTGGTCAGAACAACCTATTGTGTGTAGCAAAGAAGATTGTCCTCCCTGGGTTGATAATCCGGGTCACTTAGCCTTGGTAGTAGCACCTCAGGTTGGTGGATATAAATTCACTAAAGTGCGCATGGATGGAAGCAGTAGCATCAACATCCTCTACTATGAGACATTCCGTCAGATGGGATTGACTGATAAGAGTCTTAAGCAATCCAACACTATTTTTCATGGTGTTGTGCCTAGCAAGTCGGCGTACCAGTTGGTAAGATTGAACTGGAAGCAGCCTTTGGGGATGAATATGATTC
Organism: Triticum dicoccoides; assembly: GCF_002162155.2. NCBI lineage: Eukaryota > Viridiplantae > Streptophyta > Magnoliopsida > Poales > Poaceae > Triticum > Triticum dicoccoides. Next base: position 437,744,036 of record NC_041380.1, read on the forward strand.
CAGGGCTGAGAAGTTAACTCTTGAGGTGGTTAAGATCAAAAGCCCATATCATGCTCTGTTTGGACGGCCGACTTACGCCAAGTTCATGGCTCGGCCATGTTATGTATATCTGCAGCTCAAGATGCCGGGTTATAAAGGCACCATTACAGTACATGGAAGCCGGAAAATAGCCCTGGAGTGTAAAGAAGGAGATGCCGCTTATGCTGGGTCTGTTTGTGCAACAAAGGAGTTAAAGTTTTATAAAGATAATGTTGACCCGACAGACATGACGTCTTTAAAGAAGCCAACTACGGAGCATGAACCGGTGTTAAAATTCAAGTCAGCTGATGACACTAAAACGGTCGATTTTGTGCCTGACGACTCATCCAAGCAGTTCATCATCAGTGCCAACTTGGATCCAAAATAGGAAAGCGCGCTCATCGAGTTCATCCGAGAGAACCGGGACATCTTTGCATGGAAACCTTCTGACATGCTGGGTGTCCCAAGATAACTCGCTGAGCACACTCTTAATATTGATCCGGAGTTTAAGCCGGTCAGGCAGTTTCTCCGACGATTTAACAAGGAAAGGCGCAAGGCCATTGGAAAAGAGGTGGCCCGGTTCTTGGCGGCCGGGTTCATCATTGAAGTTTTTCACCCGGAGTGGTTGGCTAACCCGGTGCTTGTACTCAAGAAGAACGACACCTGGCGTATGTGTGTGGATTACACCGATTTGAATAAAGCTTGTCCGGCTGACCCTTTTGCTCTCCCTCGTATTGATCAGATCATTGATGCTACGGCGGGTTGCGAGCGTTTGAGTTTTTTGGATGCATACTTAGGTTATCATCAGATCAAGATGGCAGTTAAGGACCAGGAGAAAACAACTTTCATCACTTCGATTGGAGCCTTCTGCTATGTGTCTATGCTTTTTGGGCTTAAAAGTGCCCAGGCGACTTATCAATAATGTGTACAGAATTGCCTTCGCAATCAGATTGGGCGTAATGTTCATGCTTATGTGGATGATATAGTGGTGAAATCCAGAGAAGAGGAAACCTTGGTAACAGATCTGAAAGAGACCTTTGATAACCTTCAGGTCTACAAAATCATGCTTAACCCGGCCAAGTGTGTTTTTGGAGTCCCAGCTGGCAAGCTCTTGGGTTTTTTGGTGTCTAACAGAGGTATTGAAGCTAACCCGGAGAAAATTAAGGCAATCACCTCCCTGGCCAAATCGGTGTGCATCAATGACGTTCAACGGCTGGCGGGTCGTGTTGCTGCTTTAAGACGGTTCATAAGCCGGTTAGGGGAGAAGGCGATGCCTTTGTATCAGATGATGAAAAAGACGGATGACTTTGTTTGGAGTGATGCTGCAAACTCGGCTTTTGAGGATATGAAGAAACAACTTGCTGAGCCGCCGGTTCTTGTTGTTCCAGTTGAGAAAGAGCCGCTATTATTATATGTAGCTGCTAACTCACAAGGTGTTAGTGTGGCCATTTTGGTGGAGCGCAAGGAGGCTGGCAAGGAACATCCGGTTCAACGGCCGGTTTACTACGTCAGTGAGGCACTGATTGAATCTAAACAAAGATATCCACATTGGCAGAAGCTCGTGTATGGGGTGTTCATGGCAAGCCGGAAGCTCAAACATTACTTTCAGGGTCACCCAATCACTATGGTTAGATCCGCTCCTTTGGGAGACATAATTGAAAATAGAGAAGCTACTGGACGAGACGCCAAGTGGGCCATTGAACTTGTGTCTCATGGGTTGAAGTATGTGCCACATACTGCGATCAAATCTCAAGCGATGGTTGACTTTATTAATGATTGGACAGATATGCAGATGCCAGAGGAGAAACCAGACAACACATATTAGACGATTCACTTTGATGGGTCCAGACAGTTGGAAGGCTCGGGGGCTGGAGTTGTTTTACCTTCCCCTCGAGGTGACAAGTTTTGTGATGTGCTGCGATTGATGTTTCCTTGTACTAACAATGCAGCAGAATATGAAGCCTTGCTCCATTGTCTTCGAATGGCTAAAGAAATGAGTCTGAGCCAGGTCCGGTGCCTTGGCGATACAGATTTGGTGGCTCAACAGGTGTCAGGCAAGTGGGATTCCAAGGATCCTCTCATGGCGGCTTATCATCATGAAGTCGACGCTGTTGTAGGACATTTTAAGGGTTATCAAGTGGAACACATTAACCGTAGAAAGAATGAAGCGACCGATGCCTTAAGCCGGTTGGGATCTCAGCGTAAGTCGGTGCTACCTAACACCTTTTTGGATGTTTTGCATAACCCGTCTACTAAGTTACGTACAGAGGAAGATTTGGCCGTTCCTGACCCGGAGGCATAGTTGGTGGTGGCTCTTCACGTCATCCCAGATTGGACAGTACCGTTCTTGGCTTACATGACCCGGGGCGAGTTGCCAGAGGATGAGACCCTGGCCCGATAGATAACCTAGCGGTCCAAGTCAAATGAAAATTTCCGACCGAGAGTTATACCATCGCAACGTCACTGGAGCGTTTCAGCGGTGTGTTTCTCCTGAAGAAGGCCAAGAAATACTTCATGAGATCCATGAAGGGGATTGTGGTCAGCACGCCGGGTCAAAATCTCTTGTGGCCAAAGCTTTTCGTCATGGTTTTTACTGGTTGACGGCTCACACTGATGCAGAGGATCTGGTCAGTAGATGTGATGGATGTCAAAAATTTACACGATGAGCGCATGTGCCGGCTCAGGAATTGCGGATGATTCCAATCACTTGGCCATTTGCAGTCTGGGGGCTTGACATGGTTGGACCTTTCAAAAGGTCTAAGTATAAAAAGACACATCTTTTAGTGGCAGTTGACAAATTCACAAAATGGGTTGAGGCAGAGCCGGTGAATAAGTGTGATGCTGCCACGACGGTTCAGTTCATGAAAAAGGTGATATTTCGCTTTAGTTTTACGCACAACATTATCACTGACAATGGCACTAATTTATCCCAAGGGGCTATGGAGGAGTTTTGTCAACAGGAGCATATTCGGCTTGATGTTTCTTCTGTAGCTCACCCTCAATCCAATGGTCAGGCTGAAAGAGCAAATCAGGAAATCTTAAAAGGTCTCAAGCCCCGGCTTATGGTTCCCTTACAATGGACGCCGGGTTGTTGGGTAGAGGAGTTACCCTCGGTGCTGTGGAGTATCAACACCACTCCTAACAGGTCTACAGGTTATACACCTTTCTTCATGGTTTATGGAGCGGAAGCGATGCTGCCTAGTGACATCCATCATGACTCGCCTCGTGTGGCGGCTTACGTTGAAGCTAATAACGAGCAAGCCCGACAGGATGCACTTGACTTGTTAGATGAGGAGAGAGACTTAGCAGCGGCTCGATCCACAATTTATCAACAGGACCTGCGCTGTTATCACAGCCGCCGGGTTAAATCCAGGACATTTCAAGAAGGTGACCTGGTGCTCTGGCTCATCCAGGACCTGTCAGATGCACACAAGCTATCCCCTCCTTGGGAAGGACCCTTTGTGGTCAGCAAGAATTTAAGCAACGGGTCGTATTACCTCATCGATGTTCGAGAGCACAAAGACTCACGTAAGTCGGAGGAGGAGTCCCGCCGGCCGTGGAACATTGCTCAACTTCGGCCATACTACACCTGAGCCACCGGCTCTCGTCATGTACATACTTTGACATTGTATATACTATGATAAGTAATAAAGCAGGACCTCTGTCCTTTTCCTTTTTCAAAGATTATATACCTCTACTCTTTTTCACTATATAAATGACTATTAAGGAGCTGATCATATCTGAATCAAGTTTAGCCTTTTTGGTCCGACTTGGATCGTATTTGAATCAGGGTCGTTAAAAACCTCTCAAGGTCATTTGGGGGCTTCCTGTTTAAACATAGGTCGTATTCGAACCAAAGAGAACATAGCTGTCGTAACCCTCTTGATCGGCTCAAAGCTAGACTCACTAGGGGGCTTCTTGATTATATCCGAATCATAGCTTAACCCCTTTTGGGTCCGACTTGGATCGTATTTGAATCAGGGTCGTTAAAAACCTCTCAAGGTCATTTGGGGGCTTCCTGTTCAAACATAGGTCGTATTCGAACCAAAGAGAACATAGCTGTCGATACCCTCTTGATCAGCACAACGCCAAAAGCCACTAGGGGCTATATGATCGTATTCAAATATTAGCTTAACCCCATTGGTCCGGTTTACTGATCGTATTCGAATCAGAAACCCCCAAATTTCAGTTACAAGGTTAATTTATATTGTTTGCAAACTGTTATTTGCCTTATTGGTCTTTTATTGTCTCAATTTTAAACGATCAGCACAGTCTTTTCACCGGCTTGACTATTTGACAATAAGCCGCCAAGGCATGATGATCATCAGGCATGAAGAAGCATTAACTTCTCAAAAAAACGACTGGGTCATGTAAACCGGTGGTCCAGATACAAAAGATACAGGTATGGCGTTTATTTATGAACAGTTTCTTTCTGTGTTAATCAAAGGTTGTTTCAACCTTGTTTATTTTCACGTTTGGTTCTGTTTTTCTACTATAATAAAACCATTGGTCATGTACCGGGTATTCTCACCTGTTCGGTGCTAAACCGCCAAGCCAGATTTTTCCTTTTCTACAGGAACATAGCCGAAATATTATAGAGATAACCATAAATGTGACACATATATTGACATCAGGAAGCAAAGAGTCACACACGGCATCTTATGCACGATGGCATAGGCAAAATATGAAGTTGTTTCAAGCTAAATCGATTACAAGGCTTTAAAGAGCCCACAAAGATGGTTCTCACTCTTCCCTCGCCGGTTCACCTCCTTCTGTTAATTGGAAGCTGGGATTGGACCAGTCAAAGCCATTCACGGCAATGAACTCTGCTTCATCATCAATCAGGCCAGCCGGATCAACTTCTGGAGCAAACGTATGTTGACGAACCGGCGGGATAAGGTCTGTCACCTTGTAAGAGGGAGTCGCCATCTTCTTATTCTCCAAATCAAAACCCGGCTGATATTTGTCAATGTTGGTCTCATCTCCAAGAATGGTAGCCTAAGGTCGAACTCCCCTCACGCAAGCAACAAAGTCATCCTGCTCAAATAGAGACCCGTCTTCCTTCACGGAAGGGTACCCCCTGGCTACATCCGCCGGGTCTAGATCTGGCACCCAAGTTTTGGAGTGGCTCGAGGAAGTCAAGGCTCCGGCTCTGGCATAGGATCGTTTGACTTCTTGAAACCTAGCGGGTAAGATTGACAATTTTTTCAAGACATCACTCAGCCGGTTGGGTCCTTGGTTGGCAGGAGAGATAGCAACAAGTGCCTGTTGAGTGCCAGTGTACAACTGTTCCACTAAGGTATAGACCGCCTTCAGTTTAGTCACATTATCTTGGCTCAGATTTTTTGCTTCGCGGGCCTGCACATATTTTTTAAACAAGGGGTCAGCAGGCGGTTCATATTCCGGGTCGAAAGAAGGTACAAAAAGATCAATACAGATGGGTTACCAAAGATGGCGGAAACCATTTGAGACACCCGGTTCTTTAAGCTGGTAAGCTTCGTGGTAACCTCCTCAAGAGCCGCTTCAGCTTTTTCAGCGCGTTGTGTCAGTAGCGTCTTTTCTTCGGCCCAGGATTTCTTTTTGGCCGTCAAGCTGGTTTTCAATTTTTCCGTCTCAGCAAGACTCAATTGAAGTTTAGAATCAACAGACTTGATTTCTGCCTCTTGATCCGCCAGCCGGGTCTTTGCCTCAGTTAATTGGGAGCCCAATTCAGATAGGGTGTTCTACAAGACATACACATGTGTGTCAAGGCTTAAACTAAAAGTTATAAAGATTCAAGTCTCAAGTACTTTGCACTGCAATACCACTTGACACTTGTGGGCTAATGTCTGTTAAAACAATTTCTTATGAATTTTATATATTTCAAGTCCCAAGTACCTTACAAAGTAACAACACTTCGCACTTGGGGGCTAATGTATGACATTTAGAAAGTCTCTCAAGATTAAATCGGATTACAATATTTATTGGGACTGGCACAAGACAGTTATGAAATTAAGTACCGGCTCATTTATGATCAAATGAACCGGCCCTTGGGGACTACAGGTGAAGTTTGCACTATTCTGTTGGACTTTTGAAAGACTTAGAGAGAAAGTATCCATCTATATCATAAAGTCTCCAGATCATTCAGAATCATCATCTGAAGACTTGGGGGTTGGCAGAGTATAAGTAAACTGGAGAACATACCTCATATTTTAGCTGAAGTTGCTTGACCATCTCAATCTCTAACTCATAGCTGGAATGAACATGGCTGAGATAGCTGGACAATATGTCATTAGCATTCAGATGACTGCAGTGAGAGATATCAAAACACACTTTCTGTCTCTCCAGGGCTTCTTGTTTAGCGGTGTGTCGAGCTAACACGGTGGGAGTCCCCGGCTCAACAAAACAGCTTCCAGTGATCAGAACATCATGATCAAAAGATGATGGCGGGTTAGCCGAGCTGGATGGTCCGGCAGTAGAGGGGTTAACAACGGTGTCATTAGCTGACGGCTCAGGAAGGTCTAATTGAGTGTCAGCAGCCGGGTCTTCTGGTGCTTCAGTTCGAGGGGGAGAAGTTGGCATGGTCGGTTCAGGATCAAGGACTGATAGGTCTTCCGCCGATTTAGTTACTTTGGCCTTCTTGGACTTGGCTTGGCCACTACGAAAGATGTTATGAGACAGTTAGTACAAAAATGCAGTTTGAAAGACATGGAGGAAAGATGATTTTTTCCTTACCCATGGGCAGTCTTGAAAGCCGGAAATTGAGTTTGAGATGAGCCGCCAGAAGAGCGAGACACCTCCGGCAAAAGATAAAATAAAGTTAGTAATGCAAGGGAGAAGATCCATTAATCAAAAGTAAAAGATGAAGATAAAAGGGACCATAATGTGGCATTTTTGAGGAGTTTGTTGAAGAACAGAAGCCGGTTCATCCTTGTTCCGGGCCTGACGGCGGCTCTCATGTTGCTGCTTTTTCAAAAGAAAATGAGGGTCCAAATAAGCCAAAGGGTGTGAAAACCTTACTTTCTGGGTTACCAGTCGAAGTTTCTGTCTTGGCAAATGGGCTGAGTCGTTAGAAATAGTTACCTCTTCTTCCACGGCCTGACTGGCCCCCGTGTCGTCCTGGCAATAGTCGGTGTCAATAAGGTTATTAAAAAACTGGCCAAGGGGATCAAGGGCTACCTCCGACTCAGAAATATCATCAAGCTTTAACAGGTCCTCAGCGGTGCTCTTTTGCTTCTTGGACCTCCGGGTCGTTTTCTTGGCATTTATGGCGGCAGCTCTAGCCTTCTTGGCGGCTTCATGGTCATACTTGGCTTTCCAGAAGTCAGATTTAGCCTGTGAACAAGTAAACAAGGTCATGCAGGTATTTAAAACTGCTGAGGAAAATACAAAGAGAATGAGGTCAGGGGTTTCTTACCTCTGGCGCCGGGTTAAATTTGCAGAAGGGGTTTAACCCGACTTTACTGCAGTCTTCATATTTTCCGTTCACCAGAAGGGTCGAGATTGAAACAATATCTTCTTCAGTTTGTTGAATGGAGCTGTGACGAAGAGAGTCATCTGGGCCTCCACCATATTCATACATCAATTTGGATCGGCGGCTTAAAGGGATGACCCGCCACTAGACACCGCAACGAGTCAAATCAACTTTGGTTAAGCCGTTTCCCAGTAAGGCCTTAATCCTTTTAATTGATGGAATAAGATTTTTGCGTTCGGCGGCAGTAAGCTTGTCAGGGATCGCAAACTTGGAATCTAGATGATACGCGTGATAACCCGACAGTGGTTTCTCATTGGCTGGTGAAGTGTCTTGACAGTAGAACCAGGTGTGATTCCAGTCTTTGGGATGACTCGGCAAGACTATTAGGGGGAAAATGGCGCCCTGTCGACGCTGAATTGAGATACCTCCAAGTTCCAAGCTGGGGCCATTGGTACACTTGTTCTGGCGATTCAGATAAGAATACTCTCTAAAGAGTTCCACAGTCGGTTCTTCTTGAAGGTACACCTCATAGAGAACTAGGAAATTGCAGATATTGGATATGGAATTGGGCCCGAGATCTTGAGGGTGGAGTTTGAAAAAATGGAGAACATCTCTGAAGAACTTTGAGCCGGGTGGTGAAAAGCCCCGATTCATGTGGTCGGAGAAGACAATAACTTCACCATCTTTGGGGTTAGGCCATTCCTCATCTGGATTAGGTGCACGGTAAGACATAACATTCTTCCCTGGCAAAAAACCTATGGTGAAGAATTCCTTCAAGTTGTCCTTGTTTACTATGGAAGGGACCCAGTTGCAGACGGTCGGTGCTTTTGATGGCATGTTGATCAAAAGACGAACTGAAAAGAAAGTAATGTGCCGGTTCAATTCAATGGTGAAATTAACAGTTAAATGATGATGGTGCAAATAGGTAATGGCGACTTAAGTAAGGGCTAATGTCATATAAGGGAAAAGTAAGCCGGCGTCATAAGCCGCCATGACTACAGACATTTGAAGGAAAATAGAATTGGCTAAGTGTTGAGGCAAACAGGTTTCCTAAATTCTTGATATTATTCTGGATCGAGTGATCGTTCAAAATGAAAAATATTCTAGACCTAAAAGTCTGGCAGAGAAGAGTTTGTGAGCTCTAATGAAACCCTTTTTACCATAAGAAGGAATCTACTAGTATCGAGGATGGGCACAAAACAACTACCGGACGATTATATGTTTCTTTTTGGATCAATAAGAAGCTGCAGTGGAAGAACTACAACGAACCCATGACGAACTATGAAGAACACACAGGAAACTTAGAAACCCTAATGCGGATCTGAGGAGCAGGAAGGTGAAAACTTACAACCACGGATCTTCTGCGGAGGTCGCCGCTGTTCTCTGGACTGATTTAGGTTGATGCAGCGGTCAAGGTCAATGGAGACGAGGAGCTCTGCGACGGCAGCGGAGATCGAGCGGCGGTAGGGTTGCGAGAGGAAGAAGACAGAGAAAGAGAAGAATGCGAAAGACTGGGCGTGCCTATTTATAAGGAGATAAGTGAACAGGCGGGTGCAAAAATCGAGGAAGACCCAAATAATGACTATCCAACTAAACGGACGCCTCGATTCCCGGAAGACATTAAAAGATAAAGATCTGTTGAGGATGATGTCATAATAGTTTTTTGTGTTTTCAGAAGATGAGGTCACGACGAGTTTCAGATTTTTTACAGAGAGAGGAAGATGGATTTCATCTAAGTATTGAAGATTGGCAAGGAACAAAGTTCAAAGTCAACCTGGGGCCTAATGTTGGGAATATAGATACCAGGTAAGACCCGCCCAGGAGGGGCCGGGTCAGCCCCAATGGCGGGTTACAAAAGAAGCCCAGTAACATTCAAGGCGATAGTTTATTAAGACTTATAGAAGGCCTAAGCCTAGAGGCGGCTTAAGGCCCAATATTGTAAACTACCATTGTAAGGAAAAACTTGTAAAGAAAGGCATGTAAAAGAATTCACCGAGCCGGACACGTTTTATAAGCCGGTCAGGACTCTGTAGGCCGCCAAGCGTCAACCCGTGTATATAAGGGGACGACCCGACGGCGGCTTAGGTGAGGAGACAACAACTCGAAGCCAGGACAAGCATATTCGTTCCCTGGTCTTCGAAACCACAACAATTCTAAACACAACTAGACGTAGGCTTTTACCTTCATCGTAAGGGGCCGAACTAGTATAAAACCTCTCGTGTCCTTTGTCCCGATTAACCCCTTTAAGCTTCCTAGTTGCGATGGCCCTATGACTATGTCCTTTCACTAGGACATCTGCCGTGACAATTCCATGACACATATGGTTATGATGCCTTGATGTTTTTTGCTCTTTGTTATGTGTAATTTGTTGACATGCCCTTGGTTACCATATAACTTGTTGTAGCTTTGTCTCTTTCTTCCTCTCAAGTTGCCATCATGCTAAATCTGTTATCCTGTTAGCAACATGTTCCTTTTTGCATGAATCATAGTAATTACTCCATTCTTCATAGGAACTTGTGCCCATGGACTAAGTTAAAGTATATCATGTCTACTACATGCCCATGTCTTTTGCATGATTACTTAAGTTTCTATGCTTGCTGTTATGTGCCTCCAAAGTCAGCATCATAATGTTATTGTTTTGCATTCCCAGATTTCCTCTAGTCTAAGAATCATCTCATATCCCGTTGCATCTTGTCTTGTTGGTTGCCATTGATCTAGGGCTCTTATGGAGATGCTTAGTAACCATGTTTTGCCATGTTCAACCTGCACTAGCATGCCATGCTTTTGCTTGTTATGTTCTTGCACTGTAGCATCATTGTTTCATGCATCCAACATGTCAACATGTTATTTCTCATGCATATGCTCTGTTTTTCACTAAGTCATAATCTGTGTTATCAAGTTGCTTTTCGCATTGATCATCTTGGATTAATCCTGATGCCTATGAACTTGAACCTTAATGTTATTTGGAGCATGTAATCTGTACTTTGAGTGCATGTCAAGTTTGTGTCCATATGTTTCCTGTAGCATGTTGTTTCCTTGATTGCAAAGTGCTTAGTTGATGTTTTGGGCAAATTGTGTTTGAAACTTGAATTGAGTGTATGTGTTGAACCGTGGCTCCGTTTGGAGCATGCTCTATATGAAAATTGCTTAGTTTTGCATGTAGTTTCATGTTGCCTTGTTGCATCCTTATTTTGGAGTGTTTGTGATGTTGTTTTTCTTGCATTTTGCAATCAATGCCACGCTTAACTTGTTTTGCTCATATCTTCTCGGTCGTAGCTCCAAATTAAACGAACTTTATATGTAACTTGACTAGAAAACCGTGTAGATCATCTTGGTGCACTTTAACTTGATGTTTAACAACTTCAACATAAGCTTTTGTTCAGATGAGTACCAATTTCGAAATTTACATATGAGGACTTACAGGAATTGTTATATGTTGTTTCCGGCCTCATTTAAACTTGCTTTGATGTGTTGTTCTTATAGGCATCATATCTTACCATGAGTAGCATCATATAGCCTTGCCATGCATCATACTTGGTTGAGCATCATGTCATGTTTATGTGTTGTGTGTTTACCATGTTGCTTGCTTCTTTCCAGTTGTGCTCCTTCTCGATAGTTCCTATCTCGTTGCGATTGTGAGGATTCGTTCGACTACGTGGGATCGTCTTCTTCATGGACTCGTTCTTCTTCCTAGCGGGATTTCAGGAAAGATGACCATCACCTTGGATCTCACTACTATCTTTGCTATGCTATTTATCTCGATGCTATCGATGTGTCGCGCTACCTACCACTTGTTTATCAAGCCTCTCAAATTGCCATGATTAGCCTCTAACCTTTTCACCCTTCCTAGCAAACCGTTGTTTGGCTATGTTACGCTTTGCTCAGCCCCTCTTATAGCGTTGCTAGTTGCAGGTGCAGTTGTAGGTTGTTCCATGTTGGGGCATGGATATTTTGGGATATCACAATATCTCTTATTTTAATTAATGCACATATATACTTGGTAAAGGGTGTAAGGCTCGGCCTTATGCCTGGTGTTTTGTTCCACTCTTGCCGCCCTAGTTTCCGTCATACCAGTGTTATGTTCCTTGATTTTGCGTCCCTAACATGGTGAGGGTTTATGGGCCCCTCTTGACAGTTCGCTTTGAATAAAGCTCTTCCAGCAAGGCCCAACATTGGTTTTAACATTTGCCATAATAATACTTGAACTAAATAATTAATTGGCATAGTGCATCATGAACCCGGGGATTCTTTCTACGTAGCAGGGGGGCATGTTGGTCCCAAACTAGAGCACCGTGCGGGACCACCCCTAGGCAACTTGGGGTATTTGGATCCTGTACGCTTCGCTTATCCAGTCGTGGCCTGAAACAAGATACGCGCGGCTACTATCAGGGTGTTGACACGCCGGGAGGTCTTGCTGGATTAGTTTTACCATTGTCGAAATGTCTTGTGCACCAGGATTCCGAGTCTGATCGGAGGATCCCATGATGGAGGATTGTCTCCGTGGATCATTGATACGTCCATTTTGCATCATGCTTTTATATCAATATTTATTGCATTATGGGCTTTTATTACACATTATGTCACAATAATTAAGCCTATTCTCTCTTATTTTACAAGGTTTACATGAAGAGGGGGAATGCCGGCAGCTGGAATTCTGGGTTGGAAAAGGAGCAAATATTAGAGATCTATTCTGCACAGCTCCAAAAGTCCTGAAACTTCACGGGAGCATGTATCAGAATATATAAAAAATATTGGGTGAAAGAAGTACCTGAGGGGGGCCACCCACCGTCCACGAGGGTGGGGGGCGCCCTACCCCCCTGGGCGCGTGCCCCTGCCTCGTGGGCCCCCTGGTGGCCCTCCGATGCCCATCTTATGCTATATGAGGTCTTTCGTCCAAGAAAAAATCATAAGCAAGCTTTGGGGAAGAAACTCCGCTGCCACGAGGCGGAACCTTGGCGGAACCAATCTAGGGCTTCGGCCGAGCTGTTCTGCCGGGGAAACTTCCCTCCGGGAAGGGGGAAATCATCACCGTCGTCATCACCAACGATCCTCTCATCGGGAGGGGGTCAATCTCCATCAACATCTTCACCAGCACCATCTCATCTCAAACCCTAGTTCATCTCTTGTATCCAATCTTTGTATCCAAACCTCAGATTGGTACTTGTGGGTTGCTAGTAGTGTTGATTACTCCTTGTAGTTGATGCTAGTTGGTTTACTTGGTGGAAGATCATATGTTCAGATCCATTACGGATATTAACACCCCTCTGATTATGAACATGAATATGCTTTGCGAGTAGTTACGTTTGTTCCTGAGGACATGGGAGAAGTCCTGCTATTAGTAGTCATGTGAATTCAGTATTCGTTCGATATTTTGATAAGATGTATGTTGTCATCCCTCTAGTGGTGTCATGTGAACTTCGACTACATGACACTTCACCATTGTTTGGGCCTAGAGGGAGGCATTGGGAAGTAATAAGTAGATGATGGATTGCTAGAGTGACATAAGCTTAAACCCTAGTTTATGTGTTGCTTCGTAAGGGGCTGATTTGGATCCATATGTTTCATGCTATGGTTAGGTTTACCTTAATACTTCTGTTGTAGTTGCGGATGCTTGCAATAGGGGTTAATCATAAGTGGGATGCTTGTCCAAGTAAGGACAATACCCAAGCACCGGTCCACCCACATATCAAATTATCAAAGTACCGAACGTGAATCATATGAGCATGATGAAAACTAACTTGACAATAATTCCCATGTGTCCTCGGGAGCACTTTCCTTTATATAAGAGTTTGTCCAGGCTTGTCCTTTGGTACAAAAAGGATTGGGACATCTTGCTGCACCTTATTTACTTTTATTACTTGCTACTCGTTACAAATTACCTTATCACAAAACTATCTGTTACCGATAATTTCAATGCTTGCAGAGAATACCTTACTGAAAATTGATTATCATTTCCTTCTGCTCCTCGTTGGGTTCGACACTCTTACTTATCGAAAGGACTATGATAGACCCCCTATACTTGTGGGTCATCAAGACTCTTTTCTGGCGCCATTGCCGGGGAGTGAAGCGCCTCTGGTAGGTGGAATTTGGTAAGGAAAATTTTGTGTAGTGTGCTGAAATTTACTGTCACTTGTTACTATGGAACATAATCCTTTGAGGGGCATGTTCGGGGTATCTTCACCCGACCAGTAGAGCAAAGAGTTGCTCCTCAACCTACTGAAAATGTTTACTTTGAAATTCTCTCGGGTATGATAGAGAAACTGCTAGCTAATCCTTTTGCAGGTGATGGAACATCACATCCCGATTTGCACTTAATCTATGTGGATGAAGTTTGTGGATTATTTAAGCTTGCAGGTATGCCCGATGATGTTATCAAGAAGAAGGTCTTCCCTTTATCTTTGAAGGGAGAGGCATTCACATGGTATAGGCTATGTGATGATATGGGATCATGGGTCTACAAGCGATTGAAACTGGAATTTCATCAGAAGTTTTATCCTATGCATCTTGTTCATCATGATCGTAATTATATATATATATATATATATATATATATATATATATATATATATATATATATAAATTTTGGCCTCGCGAAGGAGAAAGCATCGCTCAAGCTTGGGGGAGGCTTAAGTCAATGTTATATTCATGCCCCAATCATGAGCTCTCAAGAGAAATGATTATTCAAACTTTTTATGCTCGGCTTTCTCTCAGTAATCGCTCCATGCTCGATATTTCTTGTACTGGATCTTTTACGATGAAGACTGTTGAATTCAAATGAGATTTATTGGAAAGAATTAAACGCAACTTTGAAGATTGGGACCTCGATGAAGGTAAGGAGTCAGGTATAACACCTAAGTTTGATCGTGTTAAATCTTTTATGGATACTAATGCTTTCCATGAATTTAGCACTAAATATGGACTTGACTCTGAGATAGTAGCTTCTTTTTGTGAATCCTTTGCTACTCATGTTGATCTCCCTAAGGAGAAGTGGTTCAAATATAATCCTCCCATTGAAGTAAAAGTAGTTGCACCTATTAAAGTTGAAGAAAATACTGTCACTTATGATGATCCTGCTGCTTATATTGAGAAACCACCTTTCCCTATTAGAATGAAGAATCATGCTAAAGCTTCAACTGTGGTCAACAAAAGTAATATTAAGACACCTAAACCCCCTGAGCAAATTAAAGTTGAACCTAGTATTGCTATGGATAAAGATCGCTTGGCCGATAATATTGATGGGCATGTTATTTACTTCTGCAATGAAGCTGCTAGAATTGCTAGACCTGATGCTAAAAATAAACATAGACCTGTTGTAGGTATGCCTGTTATTTCTATTAAAATAGGAGATCATTGTTATCATGGCTTATGTGATATGGGTGCTAGTGCAAGTGCAATACCTCATTCCTTATACAAAGAAATTATGCATGATATTGCACCTGCTGAGATAGAAGAGATTGATGTTACAATTAAGCTTGCCAGTAGATATACTATTTCACCAGTTGGGATTGTTAGAGATGTAGAAGTTTTATGTGGGAAAGTTAAATACCCTGCTGATTTTCTTGTTCTTGGTTCCCCACAAGATGACTTTTGTCCCATTATATTTGGTAGACCCTTCTTGAATACTGTTAATGCTAAGATAGACTACAATAAGCATATTGTTTCTGTTGGTTTGGGGGATATGTCTCATGATTTTAATTTTGCTAAATTTAGTAGACAACCCCGTGATGAGGACTTGCCTAGTAAAGATGAAATTATTGGTCTTTCTTCTATTGTCGTGCCTCCTACTGATCCTTTAGAACAATATTTGCTAGACCATGAAAACGATATGTTTATGAATGAAAGAAGGGAAATAGATGAAGTATTCTTTAAACAAGGACCTATTCTGAAACACAACTTGCCTGTTGAAATCCTAGGGGATCCTCCTCCACCCAAGGGTGATCCTGTGTTTGAGCTTAAACCATTGTCTGATACTCTTAAATATGCTTATCTTGATGAAAATAAGATATATCCTGTTATTATTACTGCTAACCTTTCAGAGCATGAAGAAGAGAGATTATGGAAAACTTAGAAGAAGCACCATATTGGATATACTCTTGATGATCTTAAGGGCATTAGTCCCACTCTATGTCAACACAAAATAAATTTTGAGAAAGATGCCAAATGAGTTATTGATCACCAACGACGGCTAAATCCTAAGATGAAAGAAATGGTAAGAAAGGAAATATTAAAGCTCCTTGAGGCAGGTATAATTTATCCCGTTGCTGATAGTCAGTGGGTAAGTCCTGTCCATTGTGTCCCCAAGAAGGGAGGTATTACTGTCGTTCCTAATGATAAAGATGAATTGATTCCAGAAAGAATTATTACAGGTTATAGGATTTTAATTGATTTCCGCAAACTAAATAAAGCTACTAAAAATATCATTACCCTTTGCCTTTTATTGATCAAATGCTAGAAAGATTATCCAAACATACACATTTTTTGCTTTCTAGATGGTTACTCTAGTTTCTATCAAATACATGTGTCAGCTGGTGATCAAGAAAAGACTACTTTTACTTGCCCTTTAGGTACCTTTTCTTATAGACGTATGCCTTTTGGTTTATGTAATGCACCTGCAACCTTTCAAAGATGCATGATGGCTATATTATCTGACTTATGTTAAAAGATTTGTGAAGTTTTCATGGATGATTTCTCTGTTTATGGATCCTCTTTTTATGATTGCTTGAGCAACCTTGATCGAGTTTTGCAGAGATGTGAAGAAACTAACCTTGTCTTGAATTGGGAGAAGTGCCACTTTATGGTTAATGAAGGTATTGTCTTGGGGCATAAAATTTCCGAAAGAGGTATTGAAGTTGACAAAGCTAAGGTTGATGCTATTGAAAAGATGCCGTGTCCCAAGGACATCAAAGGTATAAGAAGTTTCCTTGGTAATGTCGGTTTTTATAGGAGGTTCATTAAGGACTTCTCTAAAATTTCTCGGCCTCTGACTAACCTATTACAAAAAGATATTACTTTTGTCTTTGATGATGATTGTGTACAAGCATTTGAAATACTTAAGAAAGCCTTGATTTCTGCACCTATTGTTCAACCACCTGATTGGAATTTACCCTTTGAAATCATGTGTGATGCTAGTGATTATGTTGTAGGGGCTGTTCTAGGACAAAGAGTTGATAAAAAATTAAATGTTATTCAATATGCTAGTAAAACTCTAGACAATGCCCAGAGAAATTATGCTACCACTGAAAAAGAATTCTTAGTAGTTGTATTTGCTTGTGATAAGTTCAGATCTTATATTGTTGATTCTAAAGTAACTATTCACACTGATCATGCTATTATTAAATATCTTATGGAAAAGAAAGATGCTAAACCTAGACTTAATATAATGGGTTCTCCTACTACAAGAATTTTATTTGCATATTATTGATAGAAAGGGAGCCGAGAATCCCGTTGCAGACAACTTGTCTAGGTTAGAAAATATTCTTGATGACCCAATACCTATTAATGATAGCTTCCCTGATGAACAATTAAATGTCATAAATGCTTCTCGTACTGCTCCATGGTATGCTGATTATGCCAATTACATTGTTGCTAAATTTATACCACCTAGTTTCACATACCGGCAAAAGGAAAAGTTCTTCTATGATTTAAGACATTACTTCTGGGATGACCCACATCTTTATAAAGAAGGAGTAGATGGTGTTATTAGACGTTGTGTACCTGAGCATGAACAGGAACAGATCCCACGCAAGTGTCATTCCGAAGCTTATGGAGGACACCATGTTGGAGATAGAACTGCACATAAGGTATTGCAATCTGGTTTTTATTGGCCTACTCTCTTCAAGGATGCCCGTAAGTTTGTCTTATCTTGTGATGAATGTCAAAGAATTGGTAATATTAGTAGACATCAAGAAATGCCTATGAATTATTCACTTGTTATTGAACCATTTGATGTTTGGGGCTTTGATTATATGGGACCTTTTCATTCCTCTAATGGGTATACACATATTTTAGTTGTTGTCGATTATGTTACTAAGTGGGTAGAAGCTATTCCAACTTGTAGTGCTGATCATAACACCTCTATTAAGATGCTTAAAGAAGTTAATTTTTCTGAGGTTTGGAGTCCCTAGATACTTAATGACTGATGGTGGTTCACATTTTATTCATGGTGCCTTTTGTAAAATGCTTGCTAAGTATGATGTTAATCATAGAATTGCATCCCCATATCACCCACAGTCTAGTGGTCAAGTAGAACTTAGCAATAGAGAGCTTAAATTAATTTTGCAAAATATTGTTAATAGATCTAGAAAGAATTGGTTCAAGAAACATGATGATGCATTATGGGCTTATAGAACTGCATACAAAAATCATATGGGTATGTCTCCGTATAAAATTGTTTATGGTAAAGTATGTCACTTACCTCTTGAATTAGAACATAAGGCATATTGGGCTATTAAAGAGCTCAACTATGACTTCAAACTTGCCGGTGGGAAGAGGTTATTTGACATTAGCTCACTTGATGAATGGAGAACCTAGGCTTATGAAAATGCCACGCTGTTTAAAGAAAAAGTTAAAAGATGGCATGATAAAAGGATACAAAAACGTGAGTTTAATGTAGGTGATTATGTATTGCTATACAACTCTCGTTTAAGATATTTTTTTGCAGGCAAACTTGTCTCTTAATGGGAAGGTCCTTACGTTATCGAGGAGGTCTATTGTTTCGGTGCCATAAAAATCAACAACTTCAAAGGCACAAATCCGAAGGTGGTGAACGGTCAAAGAATCAAGCATTATATCTCGGGTAATCCTATACATGTTGAAACTAATGTTATTGAGACCGTGACCCCGGAGGAATACATAAGGGACAATTTCCAGAATGTTTCAGACTCTGAAAAGGAATAGGTACGTGGTACGGTAAGTAAACTGACTCCAAAACAGTTCTAATGGCAATTTTTCTTCGTTTTCGAATATTTGAGAAAATAGGAAAAGAAGAAGCCGACCAGAAAGGACACGGGGCTTCCACGAGGGTGGAGGGCGCTGATATGTCCATTTTGCATCATGCTTTTATATCGATATTTATTGCATTATGGACTGTTATTTCACTTTATGTCACAATACTTATGGCTATTCTCTCTTATTTTACAAGGTTTACATAAAGAGGGAGAATGCCGGCAGCTGGAATTCTGGGCTGGAAAAGGAGCAAATATTAGAGACCTATTCTATGCAACTCCAAAAGTCCTGAAACTTCACGGGACATCTTAAAAGAAATAAAGAAAAATCCTCGCCAAAGATGAAGGCCAGGGGGGCCACACCCTTCTCACGAGGGTGGGGGGGGGGCGCCCCCCCTAGGGCGCGCCCCCTACCAGGGGGGCCACACCCATCTTCTCCTATATGAGGTCTTTCGATGAGAAGAAAATAAGAGGGAACTTTTCGGGATGAGACTCCGCCGCCACGAGTCGGAACTTTGGCGGATCCAATCTAGAGCTCCGGCAGAGCTGTTCTGCCGGGGATACTTCCCTCCCGGAGGGGGAAATCATCACCATCGTCATCACCAACGCTCCTCTCATCGGGAGAGGGCAATCTCCATGAACATCTTCACCAGCACCATCTCATCTCCAAACCCTAGTTCATCTCTTGTATCCAATTCTTGTCTCAAAGTCCGGGATTGGTGCTAGTAGGTTGCTAGTAGTGTAGATTACTCCTTGTAGTTGATGCTAGTTGGTTTAATTGGTGGAAGATCATATGTTCAGATCCTATATGCATATTATTACCCCTCTGATTTTGAACATTAATATGCTTTGTGAGTAATTATGTTCGTTCCTGAGGACAAGGGAGAAGTCTTGCTATGAGTAGTCATGTGAATTTGGTTTTTGTTTGATATTTTGATAAGATGTATGTTGTCTAGCCTCTAGTGGTGTTATGTGAACATCGACTACATAACACTTCACCATTATTTGGGCCTAGAGGAAGGCATTGGGAAGTAATAAGTAGATGATGGGTTGCTAGAGTGACAGAAGCTTAAACCCTAGTTTATGTGTTGCTTCGTAAGGGGCTGATTTGGATCCATATGTTTCATGCTATGGTTAGGTTTACCTTAATACTTTTGTTGTAGTTGTGGATGCTTGCAATAGAGGTCAATCATAAGTGGGATGCTTGTTCAAGTAAGAACAACACCCAAGCACCGGTCCACCCACATATCAAATTATCAAAGTATTGAACGCGAATCATATGAACGTGATGAAAACTAGCTTGACAATATTCCCATGTGTCCTCGGGAGCGCTTTTCCTATTATAAGAGTTTGTTCCGGCTTGTCCTTTGCTACAAAAGGATTGGGCTACCTTGCTGCACTTTATTTACTTTTATTACTTGTTTCTCGTTAAAATTTATCCTATTGCAAAACTATCTGTTACCACTTTTTTCAGTACTTGCAGAGAATACCTTGTTGAAAATCGCTTATCATTTCCTTCTGCTCCTTGTTGGGTTCGACACTCTTACTTATCGAAAGGACTACGATAGATCCCCTGTACTTGTGGGTCATCAAGACTCTTTTCTGGCGCCGTTGCCGGGGAGTGTAGCGCCTTTGGTAGGTGGAATTTGGTAAGGAAAAATTTATATAGTGTGTTGAAATTTACTGTCACTTGTTACTATGTAAAGTAATACTCTGAGGGGCTTGTTCGGGGTATCTTCACCATCTCCAGTAGAGCAAAGAGTTGCTCCTCAAGCTACTGAACCTATTGAAAATGAAACTCCTTTTGAATTTCCTGCGGCTATGATGGAAAAACTGCTAGCTAATCCTTTTACAGGAGATGGAACAAATCATCCTGATGAGCACTTAATATATGTGGATGAAGTTTGTGGATTATTTAAGCTTGCAGGTATACCCGATGATGTTGCTAAGAAGGTCTTCCCTTTATCTTTGAAGGGAGACGCATTGGTATGGTATAGGCAATGTGATGATATGAGATCATGGGACTATAAAAGATTGAAGTTGGAATTTCACCAAAAATATTACCCTATGCATCTTGTTCATCGTGATCGCAATTATATATATAATTTCTGGCCTCGCGAAGGAGAAAGCCTCGCTCAAGCTTGGGGGAGGCTTAAATCAATGTTATATTCATGCCCCAATCATGAGCTCCAGAGAGAAATAATTATGCAAAGTTTTTATGCTCGGCTTTCTGAAAACAATCGCAACATGCTCGATACTTCTTGTGCTGGTTCTTTTATGATGAAGACTATTGAATTCAGATGGAATTTATTGGATAGAATTAAATGCAACCTTGAAGATTGGGACCGCGACGAAGGTAAGGAGTCAGGTATGACACCTAAGTTTGATTGTGTTAAATCTTTTATGGATACCGATATTTTCCGTTAGTTTAGCACTAAATATGGTCTTGACTCTGAGATAGTAGCTTCTTTCTGGGAATCTTTTGCTACTTATGTTGATCTCCCTAAGGATAAGTGGTTTAAATATCATCCTCTCATAGAAGTAAAAGTAGTTGCACCTATTAAAGTTGAAGAAAAGACTGTCACTTATAATGATCCTATTGTTCCTACCTCTTATGTTGAGAAACCACCTTTTCCTGTTAGAATAAAGGATCATGCTAAAGCTTCAACTGTTGTTCGTAAAAGCAATATTAAAACTTGTACACCTCCTGAGCAAGTTAAAGTACAACCTAATATTGTTATTGTTACAGATCTCTTGTCTGATAATATTGATGGGCATGTTATTCAGTTCAAAGGTGAAACTGCTAGAATTGCTAAACCTTGTGCTAAAGATAAACATAGACCTGTGGTAGGCGTGCCCGTTATTTCTGTTAAAATAGGAGATCATTGTTATCATGGCTTATGTGATATGGGTGCTAGTGTTAGTGTTATACCGCATACCTTATACGAAGAAATTAAGAATGAAATTGCACCTGTTGAGTTAGAAGATATTGTTATCGCAATTAAACTTGCCAATAGAGATACTATTTCAGCAATGGGAATTGTTAGAGATGTTGAAGTCTTGTGTGGGAAAACTAAATATCCTGCTGATTTTCTTGTTCTTGGTTCCCCACAAGATAGCTTTTGTCCCATTATATTTGGTAGACCCTTCTTGAATATTGTCAATACTACCATAGATTGCACAAAGAATGTTGTTACTGTTGGCTTGGATGATATGGTTCATGAGTTCAATTTCTCTAAATTTAGTAAACAACATCGTGAGGAAGAATTACCTAGTAAGGATGAAATTATTGGTCTTGCTTCTATTTCCGTACCTCCTAGTGATCCTTTAGAACACTATTTGCTAGACCATGAAAATGATATGTTCATGAATGAAAGAAGGGAAATAGATGAAGTATTCTTTAAACAGGAACCTTTTCTGAAACACAATTTGCCTGTTGAAATCCTAGGGGATCCTCCTCCGCCCAAGGGTGATCCCGTGTTTGAACTTAAACCTTTGCCTGATAATCTTAAATATGCTTATCTTGATGAAAAGAAGATATATCCTGTTATTATTAGTGCTAACCTTTTAGAGCATGAAGAAGAAAGATTATTGAAAAATCTAAAGAAGCATCGTGCTGCTATTGGATATACTCTTGATGATCTTGAGGGCATTAGTCCCACTTTATGTCAACATAAAATAAATTTGGAAGCAGATGCCAAACCAGTTCATGATCCTCAACGACGTCTGAATCCTAAAATGAAAGAAGTGGTAAGAAAAGAAATACTCAAGCTTCTGGAGCCAGGTATAATTTATCCCATTGCTGATAGTGAGTGGGTAAGTCCTGTCCATTGTGTCCCTAAGAAGGGAGGTATTACTGTTGTTCCTAATGATAAAGATGAATTGATTCCACAAAGAATTATCATATGTTATAGGATGGTAATTGATTTCCGCAAATTAAATAAAGCTACTAACAAAGATCATTAACCCTTACCTTTTATTGATTAAATGCTAGAAAGATTGTGCAAACATACAAACTATTGCTTTCTAGATGGTTATTCTGGTTTCTCTCAAACACGTGTGTCGGCTAAAGATCAATCAAAGACTACTTTTATATGCCCTTTTGGTACTTTTTCTTATAGACGTATGCCTTTTGGTTTATGTAATGCACCTGCTACCTTTCAAAGATGCATGATGGCTATATTCTCTGACTTTTGTGAAAAGATTTGCGAGGTTTTCATGGACGAATTTTCCGTCTATGGTTCCTCTTTTGACGATTGCTTGAGCAATCTTGATCGAGTTTTGCAGAGATGTGAAGAAACTAATCTTGTCCTGAATTGGGAAAAGTGCCACTTTATGGTTAATGAAGGTATTGTCTTGGGGCACAAAGTTTATGAAAGAGGTATTGAAGTTCATAAAGCCAAGGTTGATGCTATTGAAAAGATTCCATGTCCCAAGGACATCAAAGGTATAAGAAGTTTCCTTGGTCACGCCGGATTTTACAGGAGGTTCATTAAGGACTTCTCAAAAATCTCTCGGCCTTTGATTAATTTATTGCAAAAAGATATACCATTTGTCTTTGATGATGATTGTGTAGAAGCATTTGAAATACTTAAGAAAGAATTAGTCTCTGCACCTATTGTTCAGCCACCTGATTGGAATTTACCCTTTGAAATTATGTGTGATGCTAGTGATTATGCTGTAGGTGCTGTTCTAGGGCAAAGAGTTGATAAGAAATTAAATGTTATTCATTATGCTAGTAAGACTCTAGACAATGCTCAAAGAAATTATGCTACTACTGAAAAAGAAATTTTAGCAGTTGTATTTGCTTGTGATAAGTTTAGATCTTATATTGTTGATTCTAAAGTAACTATTGACACTGATCATGCTGCTATTAAATATCTTATGGAAAAGAAAGATGCTAAACCTAGACTCATTAGATGGGTTCTCTTGCTACAAGAATTTGATTTGAATATTGTTGATAGAAAGGGAGCTGAGAACCCCATTGCAGACAACTTATCTAGGTTACAAAATATTCTTGATGACCCACTACCTATTAATGATGACTTTCCTGATGAATAATTAAATGTTATAAGTACTTCTCGTAGTACTCCATGGTATGCTGATTATGCTAATTATATTGTTGCTAAGTTTATACCACCTAGCTTCACATGCCAACAAAAGAAAAAGTTTTTCTATGATTTAAGACATTACTTTTGGGATGATCCACATCTTTATAAAGAAAGAGTAGATGGTGTTATTAGACGTTGTGTACCTGAGCATGAACAGGAACAAATCCGACGCAAGTGTCATTCCGAGTCTTATGGAGGACACCATGCTGGAGATAGAACTGCACATAAGGTATTGCAATCTGGTTTATATTGGCCCACTCTCTTCAAGGATGCCCGTAAGTTTGTCTTGTCTTGTGATGAATGTCAAAGAATTGGTAATATTAGTAGACGTCAAGAAATGCCTATGAATTATTCACTTGTTATTGAACCATTTGATGTTTGGGGCTTTGATTATATGGGACCTTTTCCTGCCTCTAATGGATACACACATATTCTAGTTGCTGTTGATTACCTTACTAAGTGGGTAGAAGCTATTCCAACTAGTAGTTCTGATCATAACACCTCTATTAAAATGCTTAAGGAAGTTATTTTCCCGAGGTTTGGAGTCCCTAGATATTTAATGACTGATGGTGGTTCACACTTTATTCATGGTGCCTTCCATAAAATGCTTTCTAAATATGATGTTAATCATAGAATTGCATCTCCTTATCACCCACGGTCTAGTGGTCAAGTAGAATTGAGCAATAGAGAGCTCAAATTAATTTTTCAAAAGACTGTTAATAGGTCCAGAAAGAATTGGTCTAAGAAACTTGATGATGCATTATGGGCTTATAGAACTGCATATAAAAATCCTATGGGTATGTCTCCGTATAAAATGGTCTATGGAAAAGCATGTCACTTACCTCTCGAACTAGAACATAAGGCATATTGGGCTATTAAAGAGCTTAACTATGATTTTAAACTTGCCGGTGAGAAGAGGTTATTTGATATTAGCTCACTTGATGAATGGAGAACCCAAGCTTATGAAAATGCCAAGTTGTTTAAAGAAAAATTTAAAAGATGGCATGACAAAATGATACAAAAGCGTGAGTTTAATGTAGGTGACTATGTATTGCTATACAACTCTCGTTTAAGATTTTTTGCAGGAAAACTTCTCTCTAAATGGGAAGGCCCCTACGTCATCGAGGAGGTCTATCGTTCCGGTGCCATAAAAATCAACAACTTTGAGGGCACAAATCCGAAGGTGGTAAATGGTCAAAGAATTAAACATTATATCTCAGGTAATCCCATAAATGTTGAAACCAATATTATTGAAACCATAACCCCGGGAGAATACATAAGGGACACTTTCCGGAACGTTTCATACTCCGAAAAGGAATAGGTATGTGGTACGGTAAGTAAACCGACTCCAAAACAATTTTTAAGGCAATATTTCTCCGTTTTGGAATATTTAGAGAAATAGAAAAATAAGTAGTAGTCCGGGAAGGACACGAGGGCCCCACGAGGGTGGTGGGCGCACCCCCTACCTCGTGAGTACCTCGTGTGCCTTCCGGACTATGTTTTCTTGCACGTTACGTATTTTGGTCGGTAAAAAATCATTATATATCCTCCCGAAGGTTTTGACTCCCGTATCATGCAAATTTCTTCTGTTTTTGTTTTCGAGCTGTTGCTGCTGCAGATTAGAGCAAGATGTCTTCTCAAGAGTCAATCGGGGAGAGCCGGGTATCTAACCCTGCACCGGAACCAAGGGCAAACAGCGATGCTGACCATTTTGGGCCAGCAACGGAGGAAGAGATGGAGGCTGACTTGATGAGAGTAGATGCCATGGAGGATCAAGAAGTCACCTCTCGCCTCCGAGCTGGGTTCACGACGGGGGAACTACAGAGCTCAGCTATTCCAAACTCGGTTATCCCTTCTAATGTTAGATTTCTTTCTTACGAAAATATGAAGAGGAGTGTCACTTGTTCTCCCACAGCTATGCAACACCCTTGGGTGCAAGGAGCTTTAGCTGTCACAGGAAAGCTTTGTAAGGAAATAATGGACCCCAAACAGCAAGTCAATAAGCTCGAGGAGGAGAACCGCATCCTGAGGGGAATCATCGCCAAGAATATTACACTGACAACAAAGAAGGAGACATAATCACATGGGTATGGGCACTCCCCTTGGCAACTACCAAGCTTGGGGGAGGTGCCCCGGTATCGTATCACAATCACAACTCCTATCTTTACCGTTTTTCTTAGTTCGATCCTATTAGTAGTATCTTGATCTAGTAGAATAAAGTTTATGGCATGATCTAGTTTTGAGTTTTGCTTTATGATCTCTCTATGTAATCGAGTCCGTGAGTTATATATAATAAAGATTAGTGTTGGGTCAAGGGCTTAACTATTTTGCCATGATCTTGGGTGAATAAAAGAAAAGAGAAAAAGAATAAAAAGAAACAAAAGTTCATATTGATCTTATTGAGAGTAATGACTTCACATAGAAAGAGTATGATGATTAAAAGTTGTTAGGAGTTGGGAGACATAGCTTTGGTCATTGTTTCAATTAATAGGAAGTAATAAGGAAAGAGAGGTTTTCACATATAGATATATTGTCATTGACATCTTTTATGATTGGGAGCACTCATTAAAATATGACATGCTAAAGAGTTGATGTTGGACAAGGAAGACAATGTAATGAGTTATGTCTTTTGTATATCTGAGATAAAGTATGTTGTCATGGTTCCTCTAACTTGTTGAGCTTGCCTTTCCCCCTCATGCTAGCCAAATTCTCAGCACCAAGTAGAAATACTACTTGTGCTTCCAAATAACCCTAAACCAGTTTTGCCATGGGAGTCCACCATATCTACCTATGGATTGAGTAAGATCCTTCAAGTAAGTTGTCATCGTGCAAAGCAATAAAAATTTCTCTAAATATGTATGATTGATTGGTGTGGGAGAAATAAGCTTTATACGATCTTGTGATGTGGAAGTAATAAAAGCGACGGACTGCATAATAAAGGTTCATATCACAAGGGGCAATATAAAGTGACGTTCTTTCGCATTGAGATTTTATATATCCAACCATAAAAGCGCATGGCAACCTCTGCTTCCCTCCGCGAAGGGCCTATCCTTTATTATTATCTTCTACCTTATGCAAGAGTCACGGTGATCTTCACCTTTACTTTTTCATTTTATCCTTTGGCAAGCTCAGCATGTTGGAAAGAACATGATATATATATATATATATATATATATATATATATATATATATATATCTAATTGGATGTAGGGGAGCATGAACCATTATTGTTGACAATACCCTTGAGGTGAAAGGTTGTGGGGCAAAACTATAAGCCCCTATCTTTCTCTATGTCCGATTAAAACTCTGTAGCCACAAGTATTGCGTGAGTGTTAGCAATTATGGAGGTCTAAATGATAGTTGAGTATGTGGACTTGCTTTTTAGCTCTGACATAGACTCTTTCCGATGTTATCATAAATTGCAATTGCTTCAATGACTGAGATTATAGTTTGTTGGAGCCCAATAAGGTTTATGATTTATACTTTTGCGTTGTGAATAGATCATCACTTGAACATAAGTAATCATATGACAGAATCTATATATGTTGCTGTTATGAGAATAATCATGATGCCTTCATGTCCGTATTTTATTTTTATCGACGCCTCTATCTCTAAACATGAGGACATATTTATTGTTATTAGCTTTTCGCTTGAGGACAAGTGAGGTCTAAGCTTGGGGGAGTTGATACGTCCATTTTGCATCATGATTTTATATCAATATTTATTGCATTATGGACTGTTATTTCACTTTACGTCATAATACTTATGGCTATTCTCTCTTATTTTACAAGGTTTATATAAAGAGGGAGAATGCCGACAGCTGGAATTCTGGGCTGGAAAAGGAGCAAATATTAGAGACCTATTCTCCGCAACTCCAAAAGTCCTGAAACTTCACGGGACATCTTAAAAGAAATAAAGAAAAATCCTCGCCAAAGATGAAGGCCAGGGGGCCCACACCCTTCTCACGAGGGTGCCCCCCCCTAGGGCGTGCCCCCTACCTCGTGGGCCCCCTGGTGGCTCTCCGACGTCCATCTTCTCCTATATGAGGTCTTTCGTTGAGAAACAAATAAGAGGGAACTTTTCGGGACGAGACTCCTCCGCCACGAGGTGGAACCTTGGCGGATCCAATCTAGAGCTTCGCCAGAGCTGTTCTGCCGGGGATACTTACCTTCCGGAGGGGGAAATCATCACCATCGCCATCACCAACGCTCCTCTAATCGGGAGAGGGCAATCTCCATCAACATCTTCACCAGCACCATCTCATCTCCAAACCCTAGTTCATATCTTGTATCCAATTCTTGTCTCAAAGTCCGGGATTGGTGCTAGTAGTGTTGATTACTCCTTGTAGTTGATGCTAGTTGGTTTAATTGGTGGAAGATCATATGTTCAGATCCTATATGCATATTATTACCCCTTTGATTTTGAACATGAATATGCTTTGTGAGTAATTACGTTCGTTCCTGAGGACAAGGGAGAAGTCTTGCTATGAGCAGTCATGTGAATTTGGTATTCGTTTGATATTTTGATAAGATGTATGTTGTCTATCCTCTAGTGGTGTTATGTGAACGTTGACTACATAACACTTCACCATTATTTGGGACAAGAGGAAGGCATTGGGAAGTAATAAGTAGATGATGGGTTGCTAGAGTGACAGAAGCTTAAATCCTAGTTTATGTGTTGCTTCGTAAGGGGCTGATTTGGATCCATATGTTTCATGCTATGGTTAGGTTTACCTTAATACTTTTGTTGTAGTTTCGGATGCTTGCAATAGAGGTTAATCATAAGTGGGATGCTTGTTCAAGTAAGAACAGCACCCAAGCACCGGTCCACCCACATATCAAATTATCAAAGTAGCGAACGTGAATCATATGAACGTGATGAAAACTAGCTTGACAATATTCCCATGTGTCCTCGGGAGCGCTTTTCCTATTATAAGAGTTTGTTCCGGCTTGTCCTTTGCTACAAAAGGATTGGACCACCTTGCTGCACTTTATTTACTTTTGTTACTTGTTGCTCGTTACAATTTATCCAATTACAAAACTATCTGTTACCACTTTTTTCAGTACTTGCAGAGAATACCTTGCTGAAAACCGCTTATCATTTCCTTCTGCTCCTCGTTGGGTTCGACACTCTTACTTATCGAAAGGACTACGATATATCCCCTATACTTGTGGGTCATCAGGCGCGCCCTACCCCCCTTGGGCGCGCCCCCTGCCTCGTGGGCACCTCATGTGCTCTCCGGACTCCGTTTTCTTGCACGATACTTCTTTTGGTCGGTAAAAATTCATTATATAATCTCCCGAAGGTTTTGACCACCGTATCATGCAAATATCTCTTGTCTTTGTTTTGAGTTGTTTCTGCCACAGATTAGAGCAAGATGTCTTCTCAAGAGTCAGTCGGGGAGAGTCGGGTGTCTCATCCGACACCAGGTCCAGGGGCAAACAGCGATGCCTATCACCTTGGGCCCTCAAGGGAGATAGAGATGGAAGCTGACTTGAAAAGGATAGATGCCATGGAGGAGGATCAAGAAGTTACTTCTCGTTTCCGGGCAAGATTCACAATGGGGGAACTACAGAGCTCAGCTATTCCAAACTCGGTCATCCCTTCCAATGTTAGATTTCTTTCTTATGAAAATATGAAAAAGAGTGTTACTTGTTCTCCTGCAGCTATGCAACATCCTTGGGTGAAAGGAGCTTTAGCTGTCATTGGCAAGCTCCGTAAGGAAATAATGAACCTCAAGCAGCAAGTCAATAATCTTGAGGAAGAGAATCATATCCTGAGGGGCATCATCGCCAAGAATATCACATAACCACCCCTGAAGAAGGAAACATAATCACATGGGTATGGGCACTCCCCTTGGCAACTGCCAAGCTTGGGGGAGTGCCCCGGTATCGTATCACTATCACTTTTATCTTTCTCATTTTTCCTAGTTCGATCCTTTTGATAATATCTTGATCTAGTAGAATAAAGTTTTAGTATGATCTAGTTGTGAGTTTTGCTTTATGACCTTTCTATGTAATCGAGTCCGTGAGCTATATATAATAAATATTAGTGTTGAGTCAAGGGCTTGATTATTTTGCTATGATCTCGAGGGAATAAAATAAAACATAAGAAATAAAAAGAAATAAATAGATCATATGGATCTTATGGAGAGTAATGAGCTCACATATAAAGAGTATGATGAATAAAAGTTGTTGAGAGTTGACAAACATAGTTTTGGTCATCGTTGCAATTAATAGGAAGTAATAAACAAAGATAGGTTCGCCTATAAATATACTATCTTGGACATCTTTTATAATTGTGAGCACTCATTAAAGTATGATATGCTAAAGAGTTGACGTTGGACAAGGAAGACAACGTAATGGGTTATGTTTTCTTTCGTGTGAGATAAATTATATTATCATGGATCATCCAACATGTTGAGCTTGGATTTCCCTATCATTCTAGCCAATTTCTTTGCACCAAGTAGAAATACTACTTGTGCTTCCAAATATCCCTAAACCCAGTTTTGCCATGAGAGTCCACCATATCTACCTATGGATTGAGTAAGATCCTTAAAGTAAGTTGTCATTAGTGCAAGCAATAAAAATTTCTCTCTAGATATGTATGACTTATTAATGTGGAGAAAATAAGCTTTATACGATCTTGTGATGTGGAAGAAATAAAAGCGACATATTGCATAATAAAGGTCCATATCACAAGTGGCAATATAAAGCGACATTCTTTTGCATTAAGATTTCGTGCATCCAACCATAAAAGCGCATGGCAACCTCTGCTTCCCTCTGTGAAGGGCCTATCTTTTATTGTTGTCTTATACTTCATGCAAAGAGTCATGGCGATATTCACCTTTCCTTT
Source organism: Triticum dicoccoides (assembly GCF_002162155.2). Lineage (NCBI taxonomy): Eukaryota > Viridiplantae > Streptophyta > Magnoliopsida > Poales > Poaceae > Triticum > Triticum dicoccoides. Next base: position 437,774,416 of record NC_041380.1, read on the forward strand.
TTATATTTTATCCTTCGGCAAGCACAATGTGTTGGAAAGATCCTGATATATATAGATAATTGGATGTGAGTTTTCATGAACTATTATTGTTGACATTACCCTTGAGGCAAAACGTTGGGAGGCAAAACTATAAGCCCCTATCTTTCTATGTGTCCGATTAAAACTTCATGACCATAAATATCACACGAGTGTTAGCAATTATGAAAGACTAAATGATAGTTGAGTATGTGGACTTGTTGAAAAGCTCTTATATTGACTCTTTCCTATGTTATGATAAATTGCAATTGCCTCAATGACTGAGGTTAGAGTTTGTTGGTTCTCAATGAAGTTTATGATTCATACTTGAAATTGTGATTGAATTGTTACTCTAGCATGATGCCCTCATGTCCGTATTTTATTTTATCGACACCTCTATCTCTAAACATGTGGACATATTTTTCGATTTCGGCTTTCTCTTGAGGACAAGCGAGGTCTATGCTTGGGGGAGTTGATACGTCCATTTTGAATCATGATTTTATATCGATATTTGTTGCATTATGGGCTGTTATTACACATTATGCATATTCTCTATTATTTTACAAGGTTTACATGAAGAGAGAGAATGCCGGCAGCTGGAATTCTGGGCTGGAAAAGGAGCAAATATTAGAGACCTATTCTGCATAGCTCCAAAAGTCCCGAAACTTCACGGGAGCACGTTTCAGAATATATAAAAAATATTGGGCGAAAGAAGTACTTGAGGGGGGCCACCCACCGTCCACGAGGGTGGGGGGCGCCCTACCCCCTGGACGCACGCCCCTGCCTCGTGGGCCCCCGGTGGCCCTCCGATGCCCATATTATGATATATGAGGTCTTTCGTCCGAGAAAAAATCATAAGCAAGCTTTGGGGAAGAAACCCTGCCGCCATGAGGCTGAACCAATCTAGGGCTTTGGCAGAGCTGTTCTGCCGGGGAAACTTCCCTCCGGGAGGGGAAATCATCACCGTCGTCATCACCAACGATCCTCTCACTGGGAGGGGGTCAATCTCCATCAACATATTCACGAGCACCATCTCATCTCAAACCCTAGTTCATCTCTTGTATCCAATCTTTGTATCCAAACCTCAGACTGGTACCTGTGGGTTGCTAGTAGTGTTGATTACTCCTTCTAGTTGATGCTAGTTGGTTTTCTTGGTGGAAGATCATATGTTCAGATCCATTATGCATATTAATACCCCTCTGATTATGAACATGAATATGCTCTGTGAGTAGTTACGTTTGTTCATGAGGACATGGGAGAAGTCTTGCTATTAGTAGTCATGTGAATTTGGTATTCGTTCGATATTTTGATAAGATGTATGTTGTCATCCCTCTAGTGGTGTCATGTGAATGTCGACTACATGAAACTTCACCATTGTTTGGGCCTAGAGGGAGGCATTGGGAAGTAATAAGTAGATGATGGGTTGCTAGAGTGACAGAAGCTTAAACCCTAGTTTATGCGTTGCTTCATAAGGGGCTGATTTGGATCCATACTTTTCATGCTATGGTTAGGTTTACCTTAATACTTCTGTTGTAGTTGCGGATGCTTGCAATAGGGGTTAATCATAAGTGGGATGCTTGTCCAAGTAAGGACAGTACCCAAGCACCGGTCCACCCACATATCAAATTATCAAAGTACCGAACGCGAATCATATGAGCGTGATGAAAACTAGCTTGATGATAATTCCCATGTGTCCTCGGGAGCGCTTTCCTTTATATAAGAGTTTGTCCAGGCTTGTCCTTTGCTACAAAAAGGATTGGGCCGTCTTGCTGCACCTTATTTACTTTTATTACTTGCTACTCATTACAAATTACCTTATCACAAAACTATCTGTTACCGATAATTTCAGTGCTTGCAGAGAATACCTTACTTAAAACTGCTTATCATTTCCTTCTGCTCCTCGTTGGGTTCGACACTCTTACTTATCGAAAGGACTATGATAGATCCCCAATACTTGTGGGTCATCAATCGTGAGCTTGTCATGGGCTAAGTTGGGATACCCTCTAGGGTTTAAACTTTCGAGAGCCATGCCCACGATTATGTGGCAGATGGGAATTTGTTAATATCCGGTTGTAGAGGACTTGAAGTAAAGTCATTTAAAATACACCAACCACGTGCGTAACCGCGACTGTCTCTTTTCGAGGAAGTTCGATAGGAGAACACGGTTAGGTTATGTTTGACCGTAAGTAGTTCAGGATCACTTCTTGATCATTACTAGTTTGCGACCGTTTGCGTAGTTTCTCATCTTCCTCTTATACTCGTGAGTTAGCCACCATATATTGCTTAGTCGCTGCTGCAACCTCACCACTTATCCTTTTCCTACCCATTAAGCTTTGATAGTCTTGATAGCCATGGTAATGGGATTGCTGAGTCCTCGTGGCTCACAGTTTACTACAACAACAGTTGCAGGTACATGTAATGCGATGATCATGACGTGAGAGCGATGTTTAGTTGTTTTGGAGGTCTTCTTCTTCGTCTATCTTGGGTTAGGTTCCTGGTCGACAGCCTGGGCTAGCAGGGTGGATGTCGTTTGAGCTTTTGTTTGTGCTACATCCGTAGTCATATGTTGTTCTCATGTATGATGTTGATGTATTCTTATGGCATTTGTATGTCTTGTGTGTATCCCCAACTATTATGTAGTGGTACGATGTAATGATATCCACCTTGCAAAAGCGTGTCAATATGCGGTTCTGTCCTTGGTGGGACCTTTGAGTTCCTTTAGGATAGAGTCGCATATTGGGCGTGACACTATCCTTGTAGGAAATGAAGTAAAGTATCCTTCTTGATTGTGTGTATCTCTTTCTTTCTTGTGCTAGGCTAATACATCTTACATAAAAAGAATGGAGGAGTAGATCGGAAGTTTTCTCGCAAAAAAAAGATCAGCTGTTGCAAAATGGATTTTAGTGCTAGGCTAGTTGAGCTGTTATAAACTATGCAGAACGCCTCCACTTATTAACCAAATCTTTACTATCAAAAAACTGTTTTGCCAAAAAAATACGTATGGTCTAAAAATATCTAAAAAAGTTAAGGTTTCCTTCGTCTATTTTTGTTCCTTACTTATGCATCTGAGGAGTGGCCGCCTTCCTAAATGGTCTACTTATCGATGGATTGATAAATGTTTAGACTTTTGTGATAACTTTTGATGAACCTTTTCATCTGTCCTCGGATGTACGTTATCCCTTATACTTATATCATTTTTCTATTTACTAATCTCCAAGATTTTCTCTTTAAAATGGTTTTCATCTAGACGAACAAATTAGGTCTTTCTTTGGTAACCTATCGCTATCCCCCATACACTGCGTTTTTCCGTAGCCCGCTCCTCCCCCCACCACACCGACGCACTTGCGAGGTTCTTCTCCTTGAAGGTCCCCTTCCTGGAGTCATCGGTGTCAGTGGAGTTCTAGGCACGGCTGTTGGTGGCCTGTAGGCTTCTTCGATGAATATTGTGTACCATAAAATCTTGGAGATAATTACACGTATAATCCTCATCCTCATCCTCAAGCAACGTCTATGCTGGCTATCGCGGGGAATCGTTTTCTCTACACATTCAAACGAGATAGGTGCCTTATCCACGCCTCCTTAGTGAGAATCCCAGATATATTCGCTCCACACAGGAGTCGAACTCTGGTTGGCGGGAGCACCACTGTGATCGCAGCCATTGGTCTACTACCCTGAAAACATAGGAGCCTCCTATTAGGCGATTAGAGTTTTGAGGGGACGCATGATTGATCTTGATCGGTGGGGCGCATACAGGGGTGGTGTCGGGATGGATCCATTCGGCGCTGGCAAAGGGAAGGAAGGCGCTCTCTTGCCACGCGCGGTGAGGGCATGGCTGGAGGAGGCGATGGGCAAGTTAGGTCTGAAGGAAGAGGAAGCTAGACCACTTGTGATAGATGACGTTGACGAGGGTGAACCGACGAAGTGGTCATTGGCAGGGAAAATTCTCCATCGACATACGTTCCATATCGACACAATCTCAAAGGCTCTCCATCCTACTTGGGGGGAACCCTAGAGGTCTGATCTTCAGCTCTGTAAGAGAAATCATCTTTGTGGCGGAATTTCCTCCAATAATGACATATATTTAGCTTTATTACCTCCGATATGCTTACCATAATGACCTAAGTTAGCTCTAATTTGCTAAGTTATCTTTAATATACTTAGTTACCTAGGGGTCGAACTCATACCCTAGGTCGGCAATGAGCTCGCTACGGCGGCAACGTTGGTGTTGAAATTCGTTGACGGCGATGGAAACCAACGGCGGAGGTCGCTGGCAATGAGGAGACGATCCGGAGACCCGAGGCGGCAGAGCAGGACACGCGCGGGATGAAGGGCTTTGGAGAAACCTCCAAAATTGAACCCGTCGGTATATATATGCTGACACTATCGGTGTGACCGAGTGGAACAACTCAGTGGCACCGAGATGCGGAATCGCAAGCGGTTACTGCAACTCGGTGTGACCGAAAAGTTCTAATCGGTTGCACCGAGATTGAAAACCTAGATCAACTCAGTGAACTCGGTGAGACCAAAGTGGATGGATCGGTCAGACCTAAATGCACAGAGAGGTTTTGGAAGTTTAAGTCTATGACGAATCGGGGACTCCGAGTGCTCCTCACACAGAGTGGTTCAAATCTGACTTGATCAAACTTTGTGATGTAGCATGAATAGTGTTTGAGATGAGAAAAGCATACATATCTAGAGGAGGTTATTAGGCATTCTTGTCCATCCATTTGGCAAAAGAATAAGAGCCAAACAATCAAAGCAACAAATGGATGTCCTCGAATGAGTAAAATATGCAACCAACATGCTCACACAATAAAATGGAAAATCAAATATGTGACAAAGCATGCACAAACACTCTAGCATCTATCAAGAAATTTGCACTAGGTCATCTATATATGAGTATATTGACTTAGGAGTCAAATGAGAACATTTGATCGTAGGTCATACTCATCGTTTAAGAACAAGTGGGATTACCACTTTTACATAAAGCATTGTTGTGTTCACACCATTAGAGTTGCTTTAGCTCAATTCTTCGAGTAAAGCTCCCCCTAGATGTGATATCCCCCCAAGGAGGGATGAACTAACCTTGGGTTTTGTCGATGACGACTTCATGTAGATGCTGAAGATGTGAATGCTCAATGTTGATGTAGATCATTCGGAGCAATCCATTGGAGTGAGTTGCACTTTCACTACCTACACGGGTTAGTCCCACAAGGAACAAACAAGGATATCCATAGACATAGAGTGATGTTCACACAAGATGATGTCCATGAAAGCTTTAGGTTACCTTGTCCCTTGTCTTACCAAGAAGAGGGTTTGTAACTCCTTGAACTAGTGCAAGATGTGGAAGTTGTTTGCACTTGTCCTCACCAAAATGATATGAGTGAAGTGTGTTGGTGGAGTCACCCTCAAGAACTCTCTATTTCTTCTTCTTCGGGATTGACATCATCTTGATGGGAATCCTTGGAGTTGTAGTCATACTTGATGAAGTAGAACTTGATGTAGTCTTGGGAACCCACTTGACCAAGGCCTTGGGAGCTTCTTCAAATGCATCAATCTCCTCTTGAAGCTTGTCCTTGCCCTCTTGCTTGTGGTCTTATGGTGGAAGATCATCTTGAGCTTGTGTCCCTTGGAAAGAAGTATAGTCATACTTCTCTTGTTGAGGAACAAACTTCGTCTTGGGGTATTGATCTTCTTCCCACTCAACTCGATTGGCATTGAACTTTGGTTCAAAACCAAAACCTCAATTCTTCTGGTGCCTTCCTTTCTTGTGTACAATATCCTCAAATTGCTTACTCCTAGCAAGGCTCTTGTAAACACCTTTCTCTATAATTCCCTTCAATAAGATATTTTCTTGCTCAAGTGTAACTTGGCTAAGAGAATCAGTAGTGGAATCAAGAGAACTACTAGAAGCAACAATATTGGCTTTAACATGATTATTGTTACTACTAGACAAAGAATCTTTCTTACTCTTGTTGCTAGTTTTTACTTGTGGCATGCAAGTAGACAAGAGTAAACGCTTGGCAATGTAAGAAGAACTTTTCTTGCGAAGATCATCATTGATTGCTTTTAAGAACCCATGCTCTTGCTCAAGGTTGAGCTTTTCAAAGCATAGCTTCTCATGAGTCTTTAAAAGTTCTCGATGATCTTCCAAGGTAGTTTCATGAGCTAACTTAAGAGTGTTTAGTTCTATAGTTAGATGCTCAATCTCCTTCTTATCATCATCATTTGTTTTATCTTGATTAGCATGATTAATAGCAATTTCATCATAATTTTCATCACTAGAGTTGTCAACAAGTAAATCATCATCACCTAGCAAATCATCTTCATCACTATTGAAATAAACATACTCGAGGTGTGATACCTTTGGGCCTTTATCCATGAAGAATCTTACAATTCCTTCATTTGGTGAGTCAAATATGTCGTAGGAGTTGGTTGACACAAGTGCTAGACCGGTAACACCTTCATCTTGAGTATATTCAGAGTCGGGGTGATAACTTCTCTTGAAGTGATTGTCGGACTCAGAATCGGATACCCGTTCACCAACATGAGCTTGATGTCTTCATTTTGTGTAGCTCCTTGATGAATTTCCTTCCTTTCTGAATCCTTGCTTCTGCGAGAGGTTCTTCATTCATAATGATCATCTCTATTCCTTCTCTCTCTTGGAGGTGAATCTTCTCTTCTACTTCTCCTTTTGGGTGAATCTTCTCTTCTTTTGTAGGGAGTCGTACACTCATTGGAGTAGTGTCCGGGTCTTCCATGATTATAGAAATTACGCTCATGACTCAGAGATCTTTTGTCATTGTAGGACCTTGACTTGGAACTTCTTTCTTTGCTTCTACTCTTGTAGAACTTGTTGAAGTTCTTCACCATTAAGCTCAATTCTTCATTGAAGGCTTGTTTCTCACTTGATGATGTAGGATCATCACATGAGGCTTTGTAAGCACCACTAGACTTGTTGTGAAGCTCTTCTTTATCATTGAGTGACATCTCATGAGCAACAATTCTTCCAATTACTTCCATTGGCTTGAGATCTTTGTAATTGGGCATCATTTGGATCAATGTGCACACGGTATCATACTTTCCATCCAAGGCTCTTAGGATCTTCCTGATGATGAATCTATCGATCATCTCTTCACTTCCTAAGCTGACAATCTCATTTGTGATGAGAGCAAGCCTAGAGTACATTTCAGAGACACCTTCACCATCCTTCATTTTGAACTTGTCAAGTTGACTTTGAAGCACATCCAATTTGGATTCCTTGACGGAGTCGGTACCGTCGTGCATATCAATCAAAGTATCCCAGATTTCCTTTGCATTCTCAAGATGACTGGTTTTGTTGAATTCTTCGGGGCACAATCCATTGAAGAGGATATCACAAGCTTGCCCATTGTATATCAGCATCTCCAATTCTTCTGCATTGGCTTCACGGTTCGGTTCTCTCTCATCAAAGAATTCACCTTGCAAGCCAATACACACAATAGCCCAAACGGCGGGGTTATGTCCAAGAATATGTGTTTTCATCTTATGCTTCCAACTAGCAAAATTAGTACCATCAAAGTAAGGACCTCCACGGTGGTAATTTCCCTCGCTAGACACCATACTCTCCTAGGTTGTGAAACCAAGGCTATGATCACCAACGCAATGGAAATCAATGCAAATGGATACCAAAGCTCTGATACCACTTGTAGGATCGAAAGTGTGTCTAGAGAGAGGGTGATTAGACTACTTGACCAAATAAAAATCTATCCTTTTCCCAATTTTAAGTCTTGATGGATTTTAGCAACTTAGCACAAGTCAAGCAATCAACCTACACATGCAAGTCTAAGAGTATAGCAGCAGAATGTAAAACATTTGCATATGAAGGTAAAGGGAGGAGTTTGGAGGGAGCAAAACGCAATGTAGACACGGATTTTTTGGTGTGGTTGTGTTAGGTGGTGCTATCGTACATCCACGTTGATGGAGACTTCAACCCACAAAGGGTAACGGCTGCGCGAGTCCACGGAGGGCTCCACCCACGAAGGGTCCACGAAGAAGCAACCTTGTCTATCCCACCATGGCCATCGCCCACGAAGGACTTGCCTCACTAGGGTACTTCTTCACGAAGTAGGAAATCTCCTTGCCTGTACAAACTCCTTGGTTCAACTCCACAATCTTGTCGAAGGCTCCCAAGTGACACCTAATGAATCTAGGAGACACCACTCTCCAAAACGCAACAGATGGTGTGTTGATGATGGACTCCTTGCTCTTGTGATTCAAATGATAGTCTCCCCAAAACTAAACTCTCTCTCACATATTTGGATTTGGTGGAAAGATGATTTGAGTGGAAAGCAACTTGGGGAAGGCTAGAGATCAAGCTTCTTGTGGTAGGTGTCGGTGTCAAAACCGGCGGATCTCGGGTAGGGGGTCCCGAACTGTGCGTCTAAGGCGGATGGTAACAGGAGGCGGGGGACAAGATGTTTACCTAGGTTCGGGCCCTCTTGATGGAGGTAATACCCTACTTCCTGCTTGATTGTTCTTGATGATATGAGTATTACAAGAGTTGATCTACCACGAGATCGTAGAGGCTAACCCTAGAAGCTAGCCTATGGTATGATTGTATGTTGTCCTATGGACTAAACCCTACGGTTTATATAGACACCGGAGGGGGCTAGCGTTACACAAGGTCGGTTACAAGGGAGGAGATATATATATCCGTATTGCCTAGCTTGCCTTCCACGCCAAGGAGAGTCCCATCTGGACACGGGACGAAGTCTTCAATCTTCTATCTTCATAGTCCAACAGTCCGGCCAAAGGATATAGTCCGGCTGTCCGGAGACCCCCTAATCCAGGACTCCCTTAGTAGCCCCTGAACCAGGCTTCAATGACGATGAGTCCGGCACGCAGTATTGTCTTCGGCATTGCAAGGCGGGTTCTTCTCCAAACACTCCCTGGAAGATTTTTGAACACAAGGATAGTGTCCGGCTCTGCAAAACAAGTTCCACACCCCACCATAGAGAGAATAATATTTCCACAAATCTAATCTGCTGACACGCTTAGCAACATCACATCATGTTGTGGCTCGGTCACTATTCGAACCGTTTTCCTCAACCAGCACCGCACATATCGCGAGGCGGTTTTCTTGACACATCTAGTCGAAGCAGAGATCGTGTCCCCTTATCACGGGATTCTCATCAATACGGGTATGGGTAACCCAACTGCGCCATCAATTACGGCGCTCGGGGAGTAAGTGATTTTAACATGTAAGTGGGGAGGCGCATCACCTCCTCCGCCCTTATAAAGGGACAAAGATTCACCCTTTTTACCTACGCCTTCTGATACGTCTCCAACGTATCTACTTTTCCAAACACTTTTGCCCTTGTTTTGGACTCTAACTTGCATGATTTGAATTGAACTAACCCGGACTGACGCTGTTTTCAGCACAATTACCATGGTGTTATTTATGTGCAGGAGCAAACATTCTCGGAATGACCTAAACTTCACGGAGCCACTTTCAGAAAATAAGAAAAATACCTGCCAAAGATGAAGGCCAGGGGGCCCACCACCTTGCCACGAGGGTGGGGGCGCGCCTGCCGCCCTAGGGCGCGCCCCCTACCTCGTGGGCCCCCTGTTGCCTCTCCGACTCCAACTCCACCTCCATATATTGAGTTTCGATGAGAAAAAATCAGAGAGAAGAAATCATCGCGTTTTACGACACAGAGCCGCCGCCAAGCCCTAAAACCTCTCGGGAGGGCTGATCCGGGTTCCGTTCGGGGCTCCGGAGAGGGGAATCTGTCGCCATCATCATAATCAACCATCTGCCATCACCAATTTCATGATGCTCACCGCCGTGCATGAGTAATTCCATCGTAGGCTTGCTGGACGGTGATGGGTTGGATGGGATCTATCATGTAATCGAGTTAGTTTTGTTAGGGTCTGATCCCTAGTGTCCACTATGTTCTGAGATTGATGTTGCTATGACTTTGCTATGCTTAATGCTTGTCACTAGGGCCCGAGTGCCATGATTTCAGATCTGAACCTATTATGTTTTCATCAATATATGAGTGTTCTTGATCCTATCTTGCAAGTCTATAGTCACCTATTATGTGTTATGATCCATTAACCCTGAAGTGACAATAATCGGGATACTTACCGGTGATGACCGTAGTTTGAGGAGTTCATGTATTCACAATGTGTTAATGCTTTGTTCCAGTTCTCTATTAAAAGGAGGCCTTAATATCCCTTAGTTTCCGTAAGGACACCCCTGCCACGGGAGGGTAGGACAAAAGATGTCATGCAAGTTCTCTTCCATAAGCACGTATGACTATGTTCGGAATACATGCCTACATTATATCAACGAACTGGAGCTAGTTCTGTGTCACCCTAGGTTATGACTGTTACATGATGAACCGCATCCGGCATAATTCTCCATCACCGATCCATTGCCTATGAGCTTTCCATATATTGTTCTTTGCTTATTTACTTTCCCGTTGCTATTGCTATCATCACTACAAAATACCAAAAACATTACTTTTACTACTGTTACCTTTTGCGACCATTACCAGTACTATCATATTACTTTGCTACTAAATACTTTGCTGTAGATATTAAGTTTCCAGGTGTGGTTGAATTGACAACTCAGCTGCTAACACTTGAGAATATTCTTTGGCTCCCCTTGTGTTGAATCAATAAAATTAGGGTTGAATACTTTACCCTCAAAAACTATTGCGATCCCCTATACTTACGGGTTATCAAGACTATTTTCTGGCGCCGTTGCCAGGGAGCATAGCTCTATTCTTTGAGTCACTTGGGATATATATCTGCTTATCATTATGAAGAACTTGAGAGATCCAAAAACCAAGATCTATCCCTCAACTATGAGGGGAGGTAAGGAACTGCCATCTAGCTCTGCACTTGATTCACCTTATGTTATGAGTAAGCTTGCGACAACTACACCTGCTTCTGCTATTCGTTCTGATATGTCGCATGTTATTGATGATGCCACTTGTGCTATGCATGATACTTATGATGAAACTACCTCTATGTCTGATACTACTATGCCACTTAGTGATTCTCTTGATGAACAACTTGATAGGGCTAGGGAGATTGAAAATATTGAATCTGATGATACTGATGAAAGTGATGATGAAGAATCACTTGTTATTCCTAAGGGTTATGTCTTTGAGCAAGAAGCTTCCTTAGCTATTTTAGCGTGCCAAAATAGAACTGAACTCAAAAGATTATTAGCTAAATGGAGTAAGCAATCTCTAAATGCTAGAATGAAACCTGACCCTGCTTTTGCTACTTCACCTATCTTTGTTACTGATAAGGATTATGAATTCTCTGTTGATCCTGATATAATTACTTTGGTTGAATCTGATCCTTTTCATGGTTATGAATCTGAAACTGTTGTGGCACATCTTACTAAATTAAATGATATAGCCACCCTGTTCACTAAAGATGAGAGAACTCGTTACTTTTACATCCTCAAAATATTTCCGTTCTCATTAAAGGGTGATGCTAAGATATGGTTTAATTCTCTTAATCCTGGTTGTGTGCGTAGTCCCCAGGATATGATTTATTACTTCTCTGCTAAATATTTCCCTGCTCATAAGAAACAAGTTGCTTTAAGGGATATATATAATTTTGTGCAAAGTGAAGAAGAGAGTCTCCCACAAGCTTGGGGGAGGCTTCTCCAATTACTTAATGTTTTGACTGATCATCCTCTTAAGAAAAATGAAATACTTGATATCTTTTATAATGGACTAACCGATGCCTCCAGAGATTACCTGGATAGTTGTGCTGGTTCTGTTTTCAGGGAAAGAACACCGGATGAAGCTGAAATTCTATTGAATAATATGTTGACAAATGAAAATAATTGGACACCTCCGGAGCCAATTCCTGAGCCAATTCCTAAACCAACTCCGAAGAAGAGGGGTATTCTATTTCTTAGTCCTGAAGATATGCAAGAGGCAAAGAAATCTATGAAAGAAAAAGGTATTAAAGCTGAAGATGTTAAGAATTTACCTCCTATTGAAGAAATACATGGTCTTAATTTACCGCCTGTTGAAGAAACATATGATCTTAATCCATTACCTATTGAAGAAACTCATGGTCTTGATAACCCGACACAAGTAGTAAAGGTAAATTCTCTCTATAGATATGATAAAGCTGAAATCCCATTTACTAAGTTGGCTAGCCCATGTTTAGATGAGTTTTATAAATTTATGGCTAAGCAAGAAGATTTTAATGCTTATTTTGGTAGACAATTGAAATACAATTCAAATATGCTCGAACACTTGGGTGATTATATGGCTAATGTTAAAGGTGAACTTAAACTTATTAGTAAACATGCTTCTATGGTTACCACTCAAGTAGAACAAGTACTTAAAGCTCGAAATGACTTGCTCAATGAATTGAATAGTAAGAATAATGATTATGCTGTTAGAGTGGCTACTAGAACTGGTAGAATGACTCAGGAACCTTTGTATCCTGAAGGCCACCCTAAGAGAATTGAGCAAGATTCTCAGAGAAATAATATAGATGCACTTAGTTCTTCTAAAAAGAAGAAAAATAAAAATGATAGGACTTTGCATGCTTCTAGTGATCCTATTGTTGAACCACCTGAGAATCCAAATGATATTTCTATTTTTGATGCAACTCAATCTGGTAATGAACTTGAAACTAGTGGTAATGTTAATGATAATGTTCAAGATGATGCTCAACCTAGTAATGATAATGATATAGAAATTGAACCTGCTGTTGATCTTGATAACCCACAATCAAAGAACCAACGTTATGATAAGAAAGACTTTGTTGCTAGGAAACATGGTAAAGAAAGAGAGCCTTGGGTTCAGAAACCCATGCCTTTTCCTCCCAAACCATCCAAGAAAAAGTATGATGAGGATTTTGAGCACTTTGCTGAAATGATTAGACCTATATTTTTGCGTATGCGATTAACTGATATGCTTAAAACCAATCCTTATGCCAAGTACATGAAAGATATTATTACAAATAAAAGAAAGATACCAGAAGCTGAAATTTCAACCATGCTTGCTAATTATACTTTTAAGGGTGGAATACCAAAGAAACTTGGAGATCCCGGTGTACCAACTATACCATGCTCCATTAAAAGAAACTATGTTAAAACTGCTTTATGTGATCTTGGAGCCGGTGTTAGTGTTATGCCTCTCTCTTTATATCGTAGAATTGATTTGAATAAGTTGACACCTACTGAAATATCTTTGCAAATGGCTGATAAATCAACTGCTATACCTGTCGGTATTTGTGAGGATGTGCCTGTTGTAGTTGCAAACGTTACTATTTTAATGGACTTTGTTATTCTTAATATTCCCGAGGACGAGAGTATGTCTATTATTCTTGGAAGACCCTTTTTGAATACTGTAGGGGCTATTATTGATTGCACTAAAGGCAATGTCACTTTTCATGTTAATGGTAATAAGCACACTGTACACTTTCTGAGGAAACAACCTCAAGTTCATAGTATCAACTCTATTGGAAAAATTCCATCAATTATATTTGGAGGTTTTGAATTTCCTCTTCCTGCTGTCAAGAAGAAATATGATATTCTTATTTTTGGGGATGTGCATATCCCCGTTGAGGTAACATAGTGTTATTCGAAATTTCTCCGGTTCCATGTTATTCGGAATGAGTTCGTTAACAAGACTTGACCAACCTTGTTAGTGGATTCCTTTTGATGATCATGATATGGATGAAACTAGAAGGCACAACCTTCTGTACCCCACTTTTACTTTCTATTATTTATATTAAATAAAATAAAATAAATATTTTTATGTCTGTTATCTGATTATCCATGCAATATAAAAATACCTAGGAAATAAAAGTTCTCCAAATGCCTTGAAATTTAAATATGATTTTTTCTAGAATATTTGAGGATTTATGGAACTGAGAACACACCAGGGGGTCAACCACCTGCCCACGAGGGTGGAGGGCGCGCCCACCCCTCTAGGGCGCGCCCCCCTGCCTCGTGGGCCCACAGTGGCCCTCCTCCACTTATTCCTGCACCCACACATTTCATCTTCCTCCCACAAACACGAATAACCAGCTCAAGCACGAGTTCTAGCTCACTTTGCTGCCATTTTCGATCTCCTTGCTCAAAGCACCTCTCACAAAACGGCTTGGGGAGATTGTTCCTTGGTATGTGACTCCTCCATTGTTCCAATTAGTTTTTGTTCTAGTGCTTTATTCATTGCAAATTTTTGCTGCTTAGGTGACCCTGTTCTTGAGCTTGCATGCCAAATTTATATGGTCAAAAGTAGTTTTGATGCATGATATAGGCCCTAGGCACTTGTAGGAGTAGTTGATATCAATATTATTGAGTTTGGTTTACGTTTATTTTGAAGTTACTAAAAATTTCAGAATTTTTCAGAGAATGATGAGGAGACTATTGAGGGGCTCATCGAGCCAAAGCTCGAAGGAAAAGGCACCAAAGCCTAAGCATAATTTGCCGCGCACCACGGAGATTCGGGCGTGTGAATGGCCTTCCAATGAATTCTTGAGAGCAGCCGTATTTATGAAGATTTTCATGAAATGACTAGGAATGCAGGCCTCACCGCTTTCCTCCACGACCAATGCGATCAGTATCTCTTACTCACAAATACCTTTGTGCAAAACTTTCATTTCCATTCTAGGAACTCGCCACCTACAGTGGAGTTTCATTTATATGATGAGCATAAGGAGATGTCACTTTATGATTTTTGTCGGATTTGTTTAGTCCCTTTTGAGGGCAAGACAGAAGAACCACATCGTGATGATGTGGAGGGGTTTATTGATACCATCACTGTAGGGGAAACAAGGAAGGTTTTCTATGCACGAATCACTAGCATACATTTTCCTGTTTTATGTTACTTTGCATTATTTGCTAGTCGTTGCTTAATTGGTTGCGGAAACTGTGGAAACCTGAGTATCCTTGATATAATTATTCTTCTCCATGGTTTATACAGTGATAACACTTTTAGTATGGGTGGTATTATTGCCAAACGGTTAAGTCTGAACCATACCAAAGGCCCTATCTTTGGAGGCATCTATGCTTCACGCCTAGCTGCACATTTTAATATACCTATTAGGAATTTTGAGCAAGAACAAAAGGTGTTACCCCGTGTTTATCTAGATTATAAAAGTATGGTGGCACATGATTTTATTGTTAAGAATAGGGCATGAGAGCTTAAATATCAATTGTTCTTTAATAAATATCACCCTGAGACTATTACCCTGCCTGCTCCTTCTTTGTTTGATCTATCTTCAGGCACGTACCTTGTTCCGTTGAAGGCTATTCAAGCCTACCGGAACCCTGCACCAGCCGAGGAGCCGCAGCCAGAACCACAATTTGATCCCTCACGACAGTCTAATTACCAGTGGGATCCGGAGATGATTGCCAGCCAGTGGCAATCGGAACCTTCTTCTTCATCACAGTACGACCCCAACTACTATTATGGATATCCACCAGGCTAGTCATGGCCATAGACCAACTTAGGCCAAAAGCCTAAGCTTGGGGGAGTACGTATTTCCCACCGACAATACATTTATGTTCACACACTCATTGCTAGATGTCGATGCTCATACTTTTTCATTGTATCATCCATGCTAGTTTAATTTCCTTTTTATGCTTTCTTCTTGTGTGTTTAATAAACCTTAAGAAAAACCAAAAAAATTAGTTGTAGCTTTTAATTAATTTACTTTCCATGCTTGTAGTAGTAATTAAAAAGAAAACCCAAAAATATTTCTTGTTCTTCTTTTGCTTGTTGGGAGCTTTCCCGTGTAAATAGTTTTATTTCTTTTCTTTTCTTTGCGGGTCGATAGGAGAAGACCATAATTAAATTGTTGAAGTGTCTCTTATATGCATTGTTGTTTATCTGACACAAGAGCCCATATTGCATTGTCTTCTCATGTTTATTGAATGCTTGCAGATTCCATCTTAGTCCAATGCACGTGCACTATTATTATTATTCACACTATTCGGTCGTGCAAGTGAAAGGGAATTATGACGATATATGATGGACTGGCTAAGATGAGAAAAGCTAGTATGAACTCGACCTCTTTTGTTTTGTAAATATGATTAGTTCATCATTCCTGATTCAGCCTATTATGAATAAACATGTTTGCAATGACAACTAGATATCATAGTTTCTTATGCCATGCTTGATTAGTTATGAGTTATAATGGTTTACCTTGCGTGCCAACATGCTATTGAGATAGTTATGATGTGGTATGATAGGGTGGTATCCTCCTCTGAATGATTTAAGTGACTTGACTTGGCACATGTTCACGCATGTAGTTGAAACAAAATCAACATAGCCTTCACGATATTTATGTTCATGATGGATTATATCCTACTCATGCTTGCATTCCGTGTTGATTAATTTTAATGCATGTTAATGACTATTGTCGCTCCCTTGCTGGTCGCTTCCCAGTCTTTTGCTAGCCTTCACCTCTACTAAGCGGGAATACTGCTTGTGCATCCAAACTCCATAACCCCAAAGTTATTGCATATGAGTCCACTATACCTACCTATATACGATATCTACCTGCCGTTCCAAGTAAATTTGTATGTGCCAAACTCTAAACCTTCAAGTAAATATCCTGTTTTGTATGCTCGAATAGCTCATGTATCAACTAGGGCTGTCTGTATCTTCCATGTTAGGCGGGTTATTCTCAAGAGGAGTGGACTCTGCTCCTCACTCACGAGATAAATGGCTGGTCACTGGGATGCCCAGTCCCATGCTTTATGCAAACTAAATCAAAATAATTGCAAACAAAACTCTCCCTGGGACTCTTGTTAGTTGGAGGCACTCATTGTTTCGAGCAAGCCATGGATTGATGCTTGTTGGTGGAAGGGGGAGTATAAACTTTACCATTCTGCTTGGGAACCGCCTATAATGTGTGTAGCATGGAAGATATCGCCATCTCTTGGTTGTTATGTTGACAATGAAAGTATACCACTCAAAATATTATTCACCTCTGTTTCAAAACCGAGCTCTGGCACCTCTACAAATCCCTACTTCCCTCTGCGAAGGGCCTATCTATTTACTTTTAAGCTGAGTCGCCGTCCTCTCATTAAAAAGCACCAGTTGGAGAGCACCTCTGTTATTTGCATTCATTATTGTTAGTTTACATTGAGTATGACTTGACTGGATCTCTTTTACCATGAATTACAATGTCTAGTCAGTCCTTGGTCTTTAAAGGTGCTCTGCATTTATGTTTTGCGGTCTCAGAAAGGGCTAGTGAGATACCACCTAGTTATATCATATTATGATTGTTTTGAGAAAGTGTTGTCATCCGAGATTTATTATTATGGATCGCTAGTTGATTATGTTATTGATATGAGTAAACTTGAGACCTATGCGTTATTGTGAATGTGGTTAGTTATAATCTTTCCAGAAAACTTGAATGCTGGCTTTACATATTTGCAACAACAAGAGCAAACCGAGTTTGTAAATTTTTTTCTTTATCACTTTCAGTTTGTCAACTGAATTGCTTGAGGACAGGCAAAGGTTTAAGCTTGGGGAGTTGATACGTCTCCAACGTATCTACTTTTCCAAACACTTTTGCCCTTGTTTTGGACTCTAACTTGCATGATTTGAATGGAACTAACCCGGACTGACGCTGTTTTCAGCAGAATTACCATGGTGTTATTTATGTGCAGGAGCAAACGTTCTCAGAATGACCTGAAACTTCATGGAACCACTTTTTAGAAAATAAGAAAAATACCTGCCAAAGATGAAGGCCAGGGGGCCCACCACCTTGCCACGAGGGTGGGGGCGCGCCTGCCCCCCTAGGGCGCGCCCCCTACCTCGTGGGCCCCTGTTGCCTCTCCGACTCCAACTCCACCTCCATATATTGAGTTTCGATGAGAAAAAAATCAGAGAGAAGAAATCATCGCATTTTACGATACGGAGCCGCCGCCAAGCCCTAAAACCTCTCGGGAGGGCTGATCTGGAGTCCGTTCGGGGCTCCGGAGAGGGGAATCCGTCGCCATCATCGTCATCAACCATCCGCCATCACCAATTTCATGATGCTCACCGCCGTGCGTGAGTAATTCCATCGCAGGCTTGCTGGATGGTGATGGGTTGGATGGGATCTATCATGTAATCGAGTTAGTTTTGTTAGGGTTTGATCCCTTGTGTCCACTATGTTCTGAGATTGATGTTGCTATGAATTTGCTATGCTTCATGCTTGTCACTAGGGCCCGAGTGCCATGATTTCAGATCTGAACCTATTATGTTTTCATCAATATATGAGTGTTCTTGATCCTATCTTGCAAGTCTTTAGTCACCTATTATGTGTTATGATCCATTAACCCCGAAGTGACAATAATCAGGATACCTACCGGTGATGACCGTAGTTTGAGGAGTTCATGTATTCACTATGTGTTAATGCTTTGTTCCAGTTCTCTATTAAAAGGAGGCCTTAATATCCCTTAGTTTCCGTAAGGACCCCGCTGCCACGGGAGGGTAGGACAAAAGATGGCATGCAAGTCTTTTCCATAAGCACGTATGACTATGTTCGGAATACATGCCTACATTATATCAACGAACTGGAGCTAGTTCCGTGTCACCCTAGGTTATGACTGTTACATGATGAACCGCATCTGGCATAATTCTCCATCACCGATCCATTGCCTATGAGCTTTCCATATATTGTTCTTCGCTTATTTACTTTCCCGTTGCTATTTCTATCATCACTACATAATACTAAAAACATTACTTTTACTACTGTTACCTTTTGCTACCGTTACCACTACTATCATATTACTTTGCTACTAAATACTTTGCTGCAGATGTTAAGTTTCTAGGTGTGGTTGAATTGACAACTCAGCTGCTAATACTTGAGAATAATATTTGGCTCCCCTTGTGTCGAATCAATAAATTTCGGTTGTATACCTTACCCTCGAAAACTGTTGCGATCCCCTATACTTGCGGGTTATCACCTTCTTCCTCCTTGCTTACCCATTCTCGCGCACTCGAGCTCTAGTGCCCAAGCTCGCGTTCTTCTTCTCAAACCACTCCAAGCATGTCCGGAGCAGGAGGCAAGTGGATGGTCTCCTCTGTCACGGAGGAGAACATCAAAAAGCTACTGGTAGCCGGATATCTGGCCGCGGACATCGCGCACCGGCTGCCAACTGCAGGACAGATCGTCCCTACGCCCGAAGCCCATGAGAGGGTAGTTTTTCTTCCCATTTTGTTGGCGGACTGGGATTTCTCCTCCACCCATTTGCCCGCGGGCTCATGTTCTACTACGGGCTGGATTTTCATGATCTGGCCCCTAATTTCATCCTCAACATCTCGGCGTTTATCGTCGTGTGTGAGGCCTTCCTCTACATCAGGCCCCACATTGGCCTGTGGCTAAAAACCTTCAATGTCAAACCGAAGGTGGTGGTCAGCCAGCAAGCAGAGTGCGGAGACGCCATGGTGGGAAAAATGCCCAACGTCACCTGGCTAGAAGGCTCCTATGTGGAGACCATAAAGGGGTGGCAATCGGGGTGGTTCTACATCACCGAGCCATGCGACACCAACTGGGTGGCGGCCCCCAAATTTCGATCCGGAATCCCCACGCGGCTTACTGCCTGGAAAGAGAAGGGCCTGTCCTGGGGTTCTTTGGTAGAGCTGACCGGACTCCAGACCTGCATCAGGAACATGATGAGCAAGAAAACCAAGCTCATCAACGTGGTCCAGGTCATGCTCTTCCGCTGGATTCTCCCGTGCCAACGACGGGCATTCAATTTGTGGGAGCTCGACCCGGCCCAGCACCAAATGCTACGAGAACTCTTCGACACGACACACGAGGACGTCTGGAAGGTGTTGTTCAAAGGCGTCGAGGTTCCTCCTTCCCTTTCCGAGGACCGCAGACTCAGCGCAAAGCGCCGCGCTAATCCGGTAATTTTTCGTATCTCGCAGGGTATTTATTTGCCCTGGTTAAATGATGTGCGGGATCTAAGTTCTCTTGCCATTAACAGGACTGGATAAAGACAGCGGAGCAGCTTGATTGCCCAGCCCCTCTGCCTAAAGATCCCACAGATGCTCTCCTAACGGAGATGCTGACTCCGGCACCCTACGAGGTGCCGGCGAAGAATACCAAGAAGAAGGACACGGGGACCCGAAAGGGTCTCCGATGCAAGGTTGTATCGGACTCATCCAACGATGACTCCAACGCGCCCTCCTCCCATAAAAATGAGGAGGGGGAGGAAGGTTCTCTTCCCCCGGACGGGGAGACAAGAAGGGAAGGACCCGTGCTCCGGACTGTTCCACAACGGCCGCCGACAGCGGCGACGAGTGGCTACCCAGGGTCAAGCCCCTGGAGAAGTCGTAAGTGTCCGGACACCATAGTACTTCATGGTATGTTTTATTGCACTGCTTCTCCTTATGTCGAACATGATTATACAGTCCGTCCCGAGCTCATCTCGACGTATCCTCGTCGAGCGGCTCATTGGACTCGTCGGATATGAACAGTGGTTCTCTTCCGACCGCTTCCACCCCTCGCCCTATGGACAACGCCGAGGTGTTGTCTCAAAAGGCACCGAGAGCCAACGGGAGGTGGTCCTGGAGGCATCTCGAGGCGACCTCCCGGACCCTGGGTACCAAGGGAGCGAGGCTCCTATGGGCTCCGAGTTCGGCCCCCAGCCGATAACTGCGCCGAAACCTTCGATGGTTCCGGACTCCGGCAGGCGGTCCCCTGTTAAGGGGGGCCAACCACCCGTGTCGGTGTCCTCTGTCCATCCAGAGGCACCGGATAACTTGCTGGAAGCGCTTCGCAGCGCTTGCATCGACAAAGAGCACTGCACTATCATGAGTGCAGTGATCGAGAAGGTTCAGTCCACCAAAATTGGGCTGACCAAAGCTTGCGCCAGCCTCCTAACAGGCTTTGTGGTAAGCAATCAAAATATATATAAGAAAATATTACCGCATAGATAGTAGCCCCTGATGCTCTGTTTGGTGTTCGAGAAGAAAGGCCGAATAGAGGATCAAATGATGAGTTAGGAGTCTAATAAGCATATGTCTATGTGTAAGTGCAGGCTTCCCTGCTGGCCGCTGCCGCACGTACTGCGGAGGTCTCTGCACTAAAGTAGGACCTGGAGCGGTTCGGGGACGAGCTTGGCCTTACCAAGAGGCAGCTCGAGGAGAGAAAAGGTAAGCAGTACCCTTGTCTATATATTTAAAAATAAATTCGGGTGTAAAGTAATAGGATCATCATGGATTTGCCAGGGGCCACGACCGAAGTGGCAACCCTGAGGAAGGCGTTGTCCGAGGCCAAAGACAAAGCGGCCAAGGAGTGCATTGAACGGGAGAAGCAAGAAGCCCGAGTAGGCGAGGTGCAGTAAGAGCTCGAGGCTCTCGCCAAAAAGCACGAGTCCTTGGAGCTTGACTCTAAGACGCGAGAGTCCGAGCTCACGCAGACGCTTGAAAGCGTCCGGAGCGCCAAGGCCGAAGCACACAAGGCCCTCCAGGAAATTGATGCGGTGAAGAAGATAGTAGCGGGTAAGGCATTCATTATGCAAAGAAAGCACGTGAAGGAGACTTTCCTTTTTCTTACCCGAGTTCAGAGCTCTCCAGGAGCGTTTGCAGATCTTCCCCACAGTGTAATCTATGCCGTGGAGTTTTACCGAGCTGAGGAGGGGAGCTCGACGGAGAAGTTGTTCTGGTCTTAGTATACTGGGACCGAACACCCCGTGCCCTTGAGCGACCAGCTGAAGCAGTTGGTCGAGCTTCACAAGGCAGCCGAACAAGCCATGATGGGCCTTATAGTCCGGATGTGGCCTGGCGAGCCCCTGTCCGGCAGCTACTTCGGTCTGGTAAGGCGGCTCGTCGACGCCTACCCACGGCTTGAAGTCATAAAGCGGTCCGTCTGCATCGAGGGTGCGCGCAGGGCTTTTGCCCAGGCGAAGGTGCACTTGGCGAAGCTGGACGCCGTGAAGCTGGTGAAGGAGGGGCCGCCGGAGGGCAAGGAGCATCGCTGCCCCGAGATGTACTGTGAGAGTGTCTTGAAGGGTTCCCGCCTTGTGGCGGATGAGTTTGCCAAGGATGTAATTTTTGAATGAACATGCTCATGTGATCCTGTAATATGAAACGAGTTCATTTGTGCCATGCGACACTTTTATATTACCTTCTGTGTGGACTTTTATAAAATTTGAGAGTTGGCCAGTCGTCGGCTTCTGCCCCCATGTAACTAGTACTGGGGTGTTCGGGATAAACCTGAGCACTCTTTATCCCAATTTTGGGTCCTTCAAGGGAGGTGTTCAACGCAACGAACCAGCCAATCGGACTATAATGCTTTATCACTCTCACTTAGCCATAGAAGTCTATAATTTTAAATTTTGGCGAAGCCCCTGGTATTCGGAAGGCCGAATTTGGGGAGCTATACACGCCTAAGCCGGACAAGGCCGACTCCTTGCCCAAAGCGGAAAAAGTCTTTAAGGACTTGAGATCTCTTGAACAGCGACCAGTCTCTCACCTTATCATGACAGTCAGTTTTCACTTTCTCTACTAAGGTGCTCGTCCGGAAGAACCGGGACACAATCGCAGTAGTTATCCCACCGCTACCTTAGCCGATATAGCGGAACGTAAGGTACCAAAGCATGGGAGCCGGGCAAACCCAACATTTTACCAAAGACATGATTCGGAGCTGATGCATATAATGCTATAAGTTCGGGGTGCCGCACTGTCGAAAGTATTCAGACTTCTTGCGCCGTATTATGGGGTAAACAAAAGCCCCTGGCGTACTGACCGTACCCGAACGTGTGGCTGCGGATTGTCGTAAATGGACATATAAGAGAGAGAGAAAAGAAAAAGCTTAAATAATTCATTGATAGACTAATGATATGCATTGTTATTTAAATATTATGTTGAAGCGTACTGGTACAAGTAGTGCAATAAGCACAAAGTAGGAAAATCTGAAATGTCCTATCCCAGGGCAAGCTGCACATAGATAGTGAAAACGGGTATATCAATTATTATTAGAGACCACCTGGGGGTTCCCGTGTTCATCTTAGCTTCTGTCCACCTTAGTTGTTGCTTCCGGAATGTGTCCGACAATCGCACTGCCGGAAAGGGCTTCCAGAGAGTTAGGCCCTGAAAGAGAAAAGAAATGATAAAGGTATACAACCCCTAGGGCGGTTAAGCCGCATTGCAGGATGTGCCCTGATCGTGCCCCCGCCTATGTCCATGGTATTTTCAGTGCGTAGTTATGTACATGCGACATGGATTTCGTTGCTTGACTGGGACTGGGACGGGGGCTGAATTGCTAGGAGAGCTCTAAACGTGCTAGCCGAACCTGTTGCAGCTTGTTCCAGACTCGCTTGAAGGTGTCCGAGGGCTGTGAAGCCGAATTAGTGGTCTGCCTTAAAAGGCTGCTTTGTGCTTCTGCTGCAAGGGCCGCAGTGTGCTCTTCTTTGCGGAGCGAGTGTTCTGTGTTTCCATTTACCGTTATGACCCCCCTAGGTCCTGGCATCTTGAGCTTGAGGTATGCGTAATGCGGCACTGCATTAAATTTTGCGAATGTTGTTCGTCCGAGAAGTGCGTGATAGCCACTGCGAAACAGGACGATATCGAAGATTAACTCCTCGCTTCGGAAGTTGTCCGGTGATCCGAAGACCACTTCTAGTGTGATTGAGCCTGTGCAATGGGCCTCTACACCTGGGATGACGCCTTTAAAGGTGGTTACCCTGGGTTTGATCCTCGAGGGATCGGTACCCATTTTTCACACTGTATCCTGATAGAGCAGGTTCAAGCTGCTGACTCGAGTGAGGTGAAATCCATCGATGATGGGATCTAGGACCAGTGCGGCGGATCTGCCATGACGGATGCTAGTGGGGCGATCCATGCGATCAAAGGTGATCGGGCAAGCAGACCATGGGTTGAACTTTGGGGCGACGGGCTCCATCGCATAAACGTCCCTTAGTGCACGCTTCCGCTCCCTCTTGGGAATGTGGGTTGCGTATATCATGTTCACCATCTTCACTTGTGGGGGAACCCCTTTCCTCCTGTGTTTGGCGGCCGGGGCTCCTCCTCGTCATCACTATGCAGCCCCTTGTCCTTGTTTTTGGCGTTTAACTTGCCGGCCTGCTTGAACACCCAACATTCTCTGTTGGTGTGATTGGTTGGCTTGTCGGGGGTGCCATGGATTTGACACGAGCGATCCAATATGCGATCCAAACTAGACGGAGCCGGAGTACTTCTTTTAAATGGCTTTTCCGCTGACCGGATCTCGAGCCTCTAAATCCGGCATTGACTGTCGTATCTTTTGTCTTATTGCCGCTATTGTGGTGCTTTGGTTTGTTACGATGTTGCCTACCGTTGGCATCTTTGGTATCCGAAGTGTCCGGATTCCTCGATGTGTTGTTGCTGCGAGCCAGCCAGCTATCCTCGCCCACGTAAAAGTGGGTCATGAGTGTTGTGAGGGCTGCCATAGATTTCGGCTTCTCCTGGCCAAGGTGGCGAGCCAGCCATTCGTCACGGATGTTATGCTTGAATGCTGCTAGGGCCTCTATGTCCGGACAGTCGACAATTTGGTTTTTCTTAGTCAGGAACCGTGTCCAGAATTGTCTGGCCAATTCCCCTGGCTGCTGGGTTATATGGCTCAAGTCATCAGCATCCGGTGGCCGCATGTAAGTGCCCTGGAAGTTGTCCAGGAATGCGTCTTCCAGATCCTCCCAACTGCCTACGGAGTCTGCTGTCAAGCTGTTCATCCAATGCCGAGCTGGTCCTTTGAGTTTTAGTGGGAGGTACTTGATGGCATGTAGATCATCGCCGCGAGCCATGTGGATGTGAAGGAGGAAATCCTCAATCCATACAGCGGGATCTGTCGTGCCATCATATGACTCGATATTTACGGATTTTCAAACCCTTCGGGAATTCATGATTCATAACTTCATCAGTGAAGCATAGGGGTGTGTGGCGCCTCTATGCCAGGCTATATCCCGACGCAGTTCGTATGAGTCTTGTCTGCTGTATTCGGCCCGACCGGATTTACTCTTGGTGTATCCGGCGCGACGATCATCGTCCTATGTTGGCGCGCGTGCCCGTGACCCGTATATTGACCTTGCGATTTTTTCCTTACTATCCAATACGTCTCGAAGGTCCCCTGTGTTTCCCCGAGCCTTAGTATTTTTGATTGAGTGGCGGCGGGGTGCAGGCTAAACTTTAGGCTGAAATGCCTCTCTGGCTCGGCCACGTAGTGGCCGGTCAGCCGCATCGTACACTGGTGAATGAGGTTTCAATGCTTCCTCCTCGAGGAGAGGTAGCAACCTGCATTTTGGGTAACTCTTGGAGGGGCGCTCGAGTTCGTACTCCTTGGCCGCAAGGACTTCGGTCCATCTGTCTGCTAGCAAATATTGATCAGCTTGAATCTATTGCTGCTTTTTCTTCAGGCTATTTGCCGTGGCCATAAGCCGGCGCTTGAAGCGCTCTTGCTCGATGGGGTCCTCAGGCACGATAAATTCTTCGTCGCCAAGGCTCGCCTCGTCTTCGGAGAGAGGCATGTAATTGTCCTCCTCCGGTTCTCCATCTACTGCCCGCTCTAGAGGGCTAGCTTGTTTGTCCTCCAGCTCTACATCGTCCTGGAGGGGATTGTTGTTGTCTTCGGCACTATCCGGAGTGTTATTATCTCCTGTGCCGGTATCACTACTTTTGCTGTGGAGGGACTTAGAGTGGCGCTGCTGACGTCAGCGCTTGGGTTGCTTCTTGGAGGGGTCATCCTCCGCTGTCTCGCCGCCATTGCCTTCTTTGGGTGTGTCCACCATGTATATATCATATGCTGAGGTGGCGGTCCAGCGCCCTGTGGGTGATGGTTCCTATTTGTCTCCTGCATCGTCGTCCATACCGTCGAAGTCTTCGGAGTCAATGTCGAGCATGTCGGTTAAATCGTTGACAGTGGCTACTAAGTGGGTGGTGGGTGGGTAGCGAATTTCTTCGTCGTCCGCATCCCATTCTAGCCGGACATAGTTCGGCCAAGGTTCTCCTGACAGGGAGAGAGACCTTAATGAATTTAGCACATCGCCGAAAGGTGAGTCTTGAAAGATATCCGTGGAGGTGAACTCCATGATCGGCGACCAATCGGATTTGATGGGTGCGGATGGAGGCGGCTCGGAGTTCGTGGTCGGAGAAGAACTAGTGGTTCGGCGACACGGCTCTCGTAAGGGGTGAAGTATGTATCTGGCTCTATCGCCACTGAGAGTGCAGTCTCCATGGCGGGGTCTATCCCTCCGCTCTCGAATGGCGTGATTTGCTCCGGATTGACGACCGGAGTAGTTGTAGATGCGATCTCCCGAACCCTGTCCGACGGCAGAGTTACGTCGTGCTCGTCGTGACTATGCGGCGCACCTGACACGGGCTCGAATCAATCGAAGATCAAGTCTCCGTGGACGTCGGCAGTGTAGTTTAAGTTTCCGAATATTACCTGATGGCTAGGGAGTAGCTCTCAATCTGCTCCAGATGGCCAAGCGAATTGGCCCGCAGTGCAAAGCCGCCGAATACAAAGATCAGTCCAGGGAGGAATACCTCACCTTGCACCGCATCGCTACCGATGATCGAAGGAGCCATCAAGCCTTATGATGATGACGCAGTGGAACTCTCAACGAAAGCACCAATGTCGGTGTCAAAACCGGCGGATCTCGGGAAGGGGGTCCCGAACTATGCGTCTAAGGCGGATGGTAACAGGAGGCGGGGGACAAGATGTTTACCCACGTTCGGGCCCTCTTGATGGAGGTAATACCCTACTTCCTGCTTGATTGTTCTTGATGATATGAGTATTACAAGAGTTGATCTACCACGAGATCGTAGAGGCTAACCCTAGAAGCTAGCCTATGGTATGATTGTATGTTTTCCTATGGACTAAACCCTCTAGTTTATATAGACACCGGAGGGGGCTAGGGTTACACAAGGTCGGTTACAAGGGAGGAGATATACATATCTGTATTGCCTAGCTTGCCTTCCACGCCAAGGAGAGTCCCATCCGGACACTGGACGAAGTCTTCAATCTTGTATCTTCATAGTCCAATAGTCTGGCCAAAGGATATAGTCCGGCTGTCCGGAGACCCCCTAATCCAGGACTCCCTCAGTAGGAATGGAATATCTTGGTCTCAACACCTGAGTAGGTGGTTCTCTCTTAGAAAATGTATGCTGGAAGTGTGGGCATGTTCTGATGGCTCTCTGCACAAATGGAGGATGGGTGGAGGGGTATATATAGCCTCCACACAAAATCTAACCGTTACACACAATTTACCAAACTTGGTAGGACCGAATCATTAAACTCGGTCAGATCAATTTAGTTCAAAATGTGAACATTAGGATTTTTGGTTGGACCGACATGTCAACTCGGTGGGACCGATTTCATTAGGGTTAGGGCATAACGTAATCTCGGTGAGACCGGTCACATAAACTCGGTAGGACCAATTTCTGTAATGGGCAAATAGAGAGCTGGTCAGGCAAACTTGGTGGGACCGAATCACTCATTTCGGTGAGACCGAAATGTTACGAATGGGAAACCGAGAGTTTGCATTGCGAACTCGGTGGGACCAATTTCTCATCTCGGTTAGACGAAAACGTTATGAAGGGAAACAGAGAGTTTACAATCCCATCTCGGTGAGACCGAGATCCCTATCGGTGAGACGAAAGTGACTAGGGTTTCTGGCAGTGGCTATCACTAAGCATTTTGAGCAAGCAAGCCATTAAGCAACACATCATCCCCTTTTAATAGTATTGGCTTTTCCTATGGACTCAATGTGATATTGGATCACTAAAATGAAAATGTAGAGTCTTGAGCTTGAGCCAATATGTGTCCTTAGCATTTTGAGGGGTCCACATTCCTAATCCATGCCATTCCAATCATTGAAATTTCTGAAATGATCATCTTGAAATAGCATTAGTTCAATGAGCTATATGTTGTTAGGAATTATGAAAACCACCCAGGGATAGTTGCACTTTCAACTTAGCAATGTTAAAAGTAAACTTCATCTCTTCATCATGATTCTTATGAATCGGTTTTAGATCATTGCAAGTAAAGGGCTTGGCCTTAGATGGCCAAACAAATTCAGTAGCATAAATATCACCCTCATCGTCCGAGTGATCACTATCATATTCAACCATATTCATCTTTGGACGATCGGCTTTGTATCTATGCACTTCTTTCAGATCTTTGCTTCGGCTTTCCTGAGCCAAAGCCCTTTGTAAGACTTGGTTGATATTTAAGAACTCATAACCTTCTAGCTTTTCTCTAATGGGAGTTCTCAAACCACTAAGCACTAGGTCTGCCAAGTATCTCTCGGTTATCATCAAACTATAATAGCGGTTTTTTGTTTCTCCAAATCTCTTGACGTAATCGGAGATGTTGGTGTCAAAACCGGCGGATCTCGGGT
This sequence comes from Triticum dicoccoides, assembly GCF_002162155.2. Lineage (NCBI taxonomy): Eukaryota > Viridiplantae > Streptophyta > Magnoliopsida > Poales > Poaceae > Triticum > Triticum dicoccoides. Next base: position 437,802,794 of record NC_041380.1, read on the forward strand.
AGGGGGTCCCGAACTGTGCGTCTAGGCCCGATGGTAACAGGAGGCAAGGGACACGAAGTTTTACGCAGGTTCGGGCCCTCTCGATGGAGGTAAAACCCTACGTCCTGCTTGATTAATATTGATGATATGGGTAGTACAAGAGTAGATCTACCACGAGATCGGAGAGGCTAAACCCTAGAAGCTAGCCTATGGTATGATTGTTGTTGTGTATGTTGTCCTACGGACTAAAACCCTCCGGTTTATATAGACACCGGAGAGGGTTAGGGTTACACAAAGTCGGTTACAATGGTAGGAGATCTAAATATCCGTATCGCCAAGCTTGCCTTCCACGCCAAGGAAAGTCCCTTCCGGACACAGGACGAAGTCTTCAATCTTGTATCTTCATAGTCCAGGAGTCCGGCAGAAGGTATAGTCCGGCTATCCAAACACCCCCTAATCCAGGACTCCCTCAGTAGCCCCCGAACCAGGCTTCAATGATGATAAGTCCGGCGCGCAGATTGTCTTCGGCATTGAAAGGCGGGTTCTCCCCAAATTCCGTGCACCTGTTGAATAAAGTCCGGTTTTTTTGTAGATGTTGCGCTCCTTGGCTTCTACGCCCAATAATGGCCGCTTCCGACGTGTCAAACGAATATGAAAATTCTGAGTGCTTTTACATTCACACCCCTAGCCGCGTAAATGAGCTGCCCTATTTAAGGGGACGAGGATTTAGATCCAAACCACATCTTCCCCCCTTCGCGAGTGTTCATCAGAGATTATCCGACAAAGGTCCAATCGACCATGGCCAGTCATCACAACTCCTCCCCTCGCCCTTTCAGCCCTCAGCCCGGATACTGGGAGAGATGCTCCGTCCCGCATAGCGAGCTGGTGAAGCTCCAGACCAAAGGATTCATCCCCCCGGCCTACATGATCCCGGTTCAAGCCGGTCTTGCCATCTATAACGGTGGAAAGCAAGCGGAAAATGCCCCCAATCCCTCCAAAGGAGAGCGGGTGTGCCTCGTCCCTTATTTAATAAGGGGGCTTGGGTTTCCAATCCATCCATTTCTCTGGGGGCTGCTGGAGTTCTATGGCCTCCAGCTACACAATCTCACGCCTACCTCCGTATTGCATATCGCGGGCTTCATAGCCCTCTGTGAGCTGTTTTTGTGCGTCGAGGCTCATTTCGGGCTATGGAAAAGGTTATTCTGCCTTATGCCCCGTTCTAAGGAGGGGTCAATGTACCAAGTGGGCGGAGCCGAAGTGTGGCGCATCGCCAGGACCGGATATCTGTCCGGAACCCCAAAGAAGGCGTCCGAAGACTGGCCCTCGGAATGGTTCTATATAGAGGATGTCTCGCTGCCGGATCCTGTCCGGATCGGCCTCCATGAATTCGATGGTGCTCCCTTAAAGAAGCGCCTAAGCTGGCGTCCGCGGAGCCCTCAGAGGGAAAGTGATAGGGACATCATTTACCTGATGGGCCGCATAAGATTGTTAGCCCATTCCGGACTAACCATGATCGGGGTTATGGCCGAATGCATCATGCAGGGGGTGCAGCCACTTCAGTATAGAAGCCACCCCATGTGGGACTTCAACGGGGAGGACGACGCCACCCGCTACGGCCGTAAGGGACCGGATTCAGCTGCCGCTCTATTAAAGATCTTGTCCACTTTGTACAAGGGAGAAGAGGAGGAATTTCTCCGCGGCAACCCACAGGGTGGATTCTCTATGCACAATCCCCCAAGCTCGATAAGTGGTCGCATTTACTTGCTCATCCGTTTAGTATTCCCATTGTTAAATATTTAGTCTGACGACTTCAACGCAGGAACTCCGCCGGGCGGTTAAGGAAATAAGCAACCCTCCTCCACAACCCGAGGACCCAGGACGGTCCCTCGACCCGGCCTCTCAAGAGGATCTAGACATATCTGTGGAGCTAATTGATGGAGTATTCCATCAATTGAGCATGGACAACGCCTTGGTGGCCATTACGGCTGATTACCCAGGGCTAATTCTGGCCTCCTAGGTAACTGAGATCAAAGTCCCAGTACCCCGAATAGGTGTCCGCCCTCTCGTGTTTTCAGTTTCCTGATTACAACCGAACTTTGCAGGGGAGGTTTTTGAGGCGGAAGGCCGAACCTGCGGCGACAAGCCAACGAGGGGCCGCAGGGCCCCGTGGGCAGAAAAGAAGTGCAGTCCGGACCGAGACATCAGTGCAAAGGTATGGCGCGCCCCCCTATCCTAGGTGTTTATACCTTCGGGGCACATATGACACTCGTGCTTTCTTTAGGACAAAGAGACCTCGCCGGACTATATCCGGAGAGGCTGCCAATCGCGCCTCCACCAGCCAGGCTCTAAAGCCTGGTCCGGAGGCGGAGGCGAACACAAGGCGCGTGCCAGACGCTCCTCCGACGGAGGATGCAGACGGGTTGTCTACCACCAACTTTGAGGTGGAGAGTGCCATGAACCACTGGCGCCGCTGAACAATTCTTCGCGACGCTTGTTTCTCCCAAGGGGCGTTAGATGCCTTCAATTCGGGAGATGCGAACCTCCGTGACGCTCAAAATAGTCTAGCCAGAGCCACGGAGCAATATGTAAAAGACATACGGGTAAGAAAATTTTGGTAATTATATATAGACCAGTAGCCCCCGAGACTTGAAACAGTTAGAATAACTGATTTAAGGATCATTTGTTATGCAGGTTCTTACAGAAAAGAATTCCCTACTGTCCAAGGAGCTGGAAGAGTGCAAAGCCCAACTTGAGGCCGCACTGGCCGCGGCAGGGGAGCCCAAGGAGACCCCCTCTGGTAATATACACTTTGAAATATAAGTATTTTGCGAAGCGTGGCATGGGTGCAAATCTGACAAACCAAATTGTAGATGGCGCCGGATTAAACCCAGAAAGGCAACACCTCCTACGCCAGCTAAAGGCTGGTGAGAAGGTGCTGACGAAGGTGAGGAGGTAGAAGAACGATCTCCAGGATGCCAACACCAAGCTGGCGTCGAGCTGAAAGATGTTCGTGCCCAGCTGTCAGACTCCGTGAAGGAGAATTAGCAGCTTCGGCGCGGCGTATTTAGTAAGTGCTTGAACGAACCTTTAAAAGAAAGTTCAACGGGGAAGTCGATTAACAGAGCAATGTCTGTAGGTGTGCTAACAGGTCGTCCTGCAGAGGAGATGCTCGGTTCTACGGGTGACCTTCTTCCCGAGCTCTCGCAACTGCTCAATCGAGTTCGGCAGGCGATGCAAGGCGTCGCCCAGGCCCTGTGGCCATCCATCTCCATGCCCGAAGGTCTTGGAGAGCTTGTGGAGAAGCTAAAGGGAGCACGGCGGCGCTTTCGATTGTGGAAGATATCGGCCTGCCGTCAAGGCGCTAGGGAGGCCTGGGCCATGGTGAAGACGCGGTACTCAAAGGCTGACCCCAACCACATGGCCGAGGTCGGTCCTATGGGGCCTGATGGGAAGGAGATCCCTGTAAACTTAGTGTACGGCCAAGTAGAGTTGGCCGCAAAGTATTCCCAGCAGGACTGTAAATTAGACAGCCTGTTAGATGGTATTGAAGAGGAATACAATCAGTCAAAATGACTATGTAGTTGAATTGACATTTATAATGCCTTCTAGCCGGATTGTAGATCATTTGTCATGGCCGACCTTTTCGCTTCAGCCTCGGGACCTGACGGTCCGGAGTGTGTCCGAATTCCCATGCGGTTATATAAGAACCGGGGAATGCATGGAGACCAGGCGTAGGGGTCATTAGTGCGTGAACAGACAAGTGCCCGACTAGTTATGTTATATTACATGGTTAGTAAGAAACATCTTCCAGGGAGAATAGTTCTGTTAGGGGTTCCTTTCCCTAGGGGGCATGCCCTAAAGTGCATGTCCATGCTGCGAAAAGAAACGCAGGAAAAACATCTGGAGGCATATAGATAAAAATAGATCATCTTTAGTTCACCGACTGAATATTCCCTTAAGAACGCTAGCTTTCGGCTTCACCCAGTCCGAGGTACAAGTCCGGCTGACCCGGCGGTAACAATCGCAGAGGTGCTCCCTTTACCACCTAGCCGAACAATCGGGAACGTAGGGGTAAGCACAGGAGCCAGGCAACCCAGCTTGACCAAAACTTAAGTCATATCGATGTATATAATGGTGAATAAAAGGTACATGCGGAAGTTTGACACATGTGTTGGGCATGAAGCCCATATAAATAAGCTTCTGTTTAAAGAAGCCCCCAGGTTTATTGAGCGCGGATAGCGCGTCACTTTATGAGCCTTTAAAGGTTATAAGAGAGAGAAAGAGAGAGAAGGAGAGAAATGTAAGACAGAAAGTATATAAAAAATGGAGAGAGTAAGGAGATGAACACAGGATCCGGCGCTAGGCATAGAATCTTCGGAGACGGGCTGCGTTCCATGGGTTCGGCTCGAGTCAGTTATCCGATGCGTTTCGCGGGCGGCACGGTCCACCAGTCAGGACTTGGTCAATTATGAAGGGACCTTCCCACTTGGGCTTGAGTTTGTCCCTTTTCTTGTCCGGCAGGCGTAGAACTAATTCGCCAACGTTGTAATTTTTGGCCCATACTTCTCTGCTTTGGTATCTTCGAGCCTGCTGTTGATAGAATGCGGAACGGGCTTTTGCCATGTCATGCTCCTCCTCTAATGCGTCCAAACTAACCTGCCGATCGAGCTCGGCTTCTCTTTCCTCGTATATGCGCACTCGAGGTGAGTCATGAATTATGTCGCAAGGCAAAACTGCCTCTGCGCTGTACACCATAAAGAATGGTGTGTATCCGGTGGTGCGATTCAGCGTGGTCCATAGCCCCCAGAGTACGGAGTCGAGCTCCTCTACCCAGTGCGTGTTATATTCCTTGAGGGACCGCACTAATCTGGGTTTAATGCCGCTCATGATAAGACCATTTGCGCGTTCGACCTGGCCGTTAGTTTGTGGGTGATAGACAGAAGCATAATCGAGCTTTATGCCCATGTTTTTGCACCAGAGTTTTACCTCGTCGGCCGTAAAGTTCGTGCCATTATCAGTGATGATGCTGTGGGGGACGCCATAACGGTGTACAACCCCGGATATAAAGTCTATTATAGGTCCGGATTCGGCTATCTTAACAGGCTTGGCTTCTATCCATTTGGTGAACTTATCCACCATGACCAGTAAGTATTTGTGCTTGTGGCTTCCTCCTTAGGGGTCCAACCATATCAAGCCCCCAAACCGCAAAGGGCCAAGTGATGGGGATAGTTTGGAGGGCGGTGGGTGGCATATGGCTTTGGTTTGCAAAGAGGTGGCAACCGGTGCATCTTTGGACTAAGTCCTGGGCGTCTGCCCGGGATGTCGGCCAGTAAAAGCCCGTGCGGAAGGCCTTGCTCACAAGGGACCGAGCTGCGGCGTGATGACCATCGAGTCCGGCATGAATTTCAGCCAGGAGGTTCCACCCTTCCTCTTCAGAGATACACCTTTGAAGGACTCCGGTAGTGCTTTTCTTATAAAGCTCTCCCTCGTGGACTTTGTAGGCTTTAGATCGCCGCACTATGCAGCGTGCCTCGTTTTGGTCCTCGGGGAGTTCCTGCCTAATAAGGTAGGCGAGGAATGGTTCTGTCCATGGGGCGATGACGACCATTATTGCATGGGCTGAAGGTGTTATCTCATTGGCGGAGCCGCCGATTGTGTCAGAATGTTCGGTGTCGGGCAGTGCGGTTGGGTCCGGGCTGTTGTTATACGGCTCCCCTTCCCATATTACAGATGGCTTGAACAGCCTTTCCAAGAAGATGTTGGTGGGGGACTGCTTCACGTTTGGCGCCAATGCGTGCCAGGACATCTGCCGCCTGATTATTTTCCCGGGCTATGTGGTGAAATTCAAGCCCTTCGAACCGAGCTGACATTTTTAGGATGGCGTTGCGGTAAGCCGCCATCTTTGGATCCTTGGCGTCGAAGTCTCCATTCATTTGGGATATTGCGAGGTTCGAGTCCATGCGCACCTCTAGGCGTTGAATGCCCATGGATACTGCCATCTGGAGACCATGTAAAAGGGCCTCATATTTGGCTGCATTGTTGGAGTCTGTGTACATAATCTGGAGTACGTATTGAACTCTGTCTCCTGTGGGGGATGTCAAAACGACGCCAGCCCCTAGTCTGGCCAACATCTTGGAGCCGTCGAAATGCATGATCCAATTTGAATATGTGCCGTACTCTTTAGGGAGGTCGGCCTCCGTCCATTCTGCGACGAAGTCGGCCAAGACTTGCGACTTGATGGCTCGCCGTGGCTTATAAGTTATGTCGAACGGGAGGAGCTCAATGGCCCATTTTGCAATCCAGCCCATTGCGTTACGGTTGTTTATAATATCATTAAGTGGTACTTCCGAGGCTACTGTTATTGAACACTCTTGAAAGTAGTGTCGTAGATTCTGGGATGCCATGAATACCGCGTACGTGATCTTTTGATAATGTGGGTACCGTGATTTGCAGGGAGTGAGGACAGTGGACACATAATAGACCGGCTTTTGAAGGGGGAATTTGTGTCCGTCCGTTTCTCGTTCGACAACGAGTACTGCGCTTACAACCTGATGTGTAGCTGCAATGTACAATAGCATTGGTTCGTCAGGGTTTGGTGTGGCGAGGACTGGGTTTGTTGCCAACATGGCTTTTATTTCGTCGAGTCCGGCCGTGGCTGCATCTGTCCATTCAAAGTGTTCGGTGCATCGAAGGAGGTGGTAAAGGGGTAGGGCCTTTTCTCCCAAGCGGGAGATAAAGCGGCTTAGAGCCGCCACACATCCGGTTAACTTTTTTATTTGTTTGAGGTCCCTTGTGATATCCAGTTGTGACAGAGCTCGAATCTTGGCTGGGTTTGCAATTCCTCTACCGGATACAATGAAGCCCAAGAGCTTTCCGGCTGGAACACCGAAAACGCATTTTTCCAGGTTGAGCTTGATGTCGTATGTTCGGAGGTTATCGAATGTGAGCCTCAAGTCGTCTACTAGAGATTCGACATGTATTGTTTTGACGACCACATCATCTACATATGCCTCCACTGTTTTGCCGATCTGGTTTGCCAGACATGTCTGAATCATGCGCTGATATGTTGTGCCGGCATTTTTAAGCCCGAAGGGCATTGTGTTGAAGCAGAAGGGCCGTATGGTGTGATGAATGCCGTTGCGGCCTGGTCTGATTCTGCCATCTTGATTTGATGGTAGCCGGAATATGCATCGAGAAAACACAACGAATCGTGTCCTGCGGTAGCGTCGATGATTTGATCGATGCGGGGGAGGGGGAAGGGATCCTTTGGGCAAGCCTTGTTAAGGTCTTTAAAATCGACACACAGGCGCCAGGATTTGTCCTTCTTTGGTACCATCACCAAGTTTGCTAGCCAGTCCGGATGTTTTATATCTTTGATGAATCCGGCCTCCAATAGCTTTGCTAGCTCCTCTCCCATGGCCTGTCTCTTAGGTTCGGGAAAACACCGAAGAGCCTGTTTGACAGGTTTGAATCCTGTTCGGATATTTAAGCTGTGCTCGGCCAGCCTGCGTGGGATTCCTGGCATGTCTGAAGGGTGCCAGGCGAAAATGTCCCAGTTCTCTCATAGGAAGTCTCACAGTGCGGCATCTACATCAGGGTTTAATTGTGCCCCGATGGAAGCTATTTATTGGGGTCTGTTGGATGGACTTGGAATTTGACTATTTTGCCTGCTGGTTTAAAGGAGGTGGACTTGGATCTTTTGTCGAGTACCACGTCGTCCCTATTCACTGTAGAGCGCAGCGCAGTTAGTTCCTCAGCCGCTAGGGCTTCGGATAATGCCTCGAGGGCCAGTGCGACTGTCTTGTTTTCGGTGCAGAGTGCTATGTCCGGATCACTAGCGAGAGTGATGGTCCCGTTGGGCCCGGGCATCTTGAGCTTCATGTACCCGTAATGGGGTATTGCTTGGAAGATTGTAAACGCTTCCCGCCCTAGCAGAGCGTGATAACCGCTGCTGAACGTGGCCACATGGAACGTGACCTCTTCGGACTTGTAATTATCCAGCGTGCCGAACACCACATCTAGTGTGATTTTTCCTGTACAACGCGCTTCCCGACTGGGGATTATTCCTCTAAAGGTTGTGCTGCTTCGGACGATGCGGTTCCAGTCTATTTGCATTTTTTGAAGAGTTTCCTCATAAATGAGGTTCAATCCGCTGCCGCCGTCCATGAGTACCTTGGTAAGACGAAAGCCGTCTACTATTGGACCAAGGACCAATGCAGCTGGTGCTCGGGCTGTTCGGAATTTAGGTTCATCACTGGCGTTAAAGGTAATAGTTGTGTCACTCCATGGGTTTATTGTTGCTACTTGGTAGACTTCGGCAAGGCTGCGAAGTGTCCTTTTTCGTGTATTATTTGATGCGAAGGTCTCGAATACTGTTAATACCATATTGGTGTCTCTGGGGTGGCTTTCTGTGGCCTCCGGAATTAGGAGATTTTCGCCAATTTTGGCCACCTGCCGGAGTATCCAACATGCTCTAAGGCTGTGAGTTGGTGTGGCATCCTCTATACTGTGAATTTTACAGGGTCCATTAAGCCATCCTTCCAATACGGTTCCATGCCCTGTAGAGGGTTTTTGCTTTTTGGCGTTTGACCCGGGTATCTGGCGATGATGCACCCTTTTATTTCAGACTGGGTTTGCATTCAGGGCCGGATTGTCCCAAAATTTTATTTTGGTTTTCCGGGTGCTTTCCATCGCACAGTACTTTCGTACTATAGACGCCAAGTCAGTGAAGCGTGTAATATCACGGTGACTTATGGCGTTGAGGATTCTCTTGTCCGTGCAATTATTGCAGAAGAATGAAATCGCGTCTTCCTCGCGGAAGTCCTTTATCCTGTTCATAACTAAGAGGAATCTGGCCCAGTAATGATGTACTGTTTCTTCGGGCTCTTGCCTAATTTGGGATAGATTGCTAATGTTCGGGTGGGTGGGTGGAATTAAATCCGAAGCCTCACCCCATCTGAGGCTCAGAGGCCGAGGAATTTCCGAACTCGAAAATTTGGATTCCTGGATGTCGTCCAATGAATCCAGTCCGTCGCCTGACTCTAGGTTCAGGTCTTGAGTGATATCCTCCCCTCCACGTGTATCCGTCTTGGAGGGATCGGGAATACGGACATAACGAGTCCTTAAGATAGATGAGGGGTCGCTGCACTGTCCCACTACCACGGCAACGTGATGGGTGACTTGGGGAGAGTTAATCTCTCTCAGATCGGGTTTAGGCCCAATCTGGTCGTAATCCATAGCGACTCCCAGGGCAGCGAAGCGATCCAAGAGCTCGTTTATGGAGGAGAGCTCCATTGGATCTAACTGCTCGGCGAGTTCCGAGCTGACATGAAGATTGTTTTCGATGGCTCGAGAGGTCATCGTCGGCGTAGAAGCCGAACAGGCGGTCATAAGAAAACCACCTAGCCGGAGGGTTTGGCTGACAACCAAAGCTCCCTTAGCAACGGTGCCGTCTTTAAACATGGGGCGAGGCATCCTTCCTGATGGCGACGACACAGAGGAACTCTCAATGAAAGCACCAATGTCGGTGTCAAAACTGGTGAATCTCGGGTAGGGGGTCCCGAACTGTGCGTCTAGGCCGGATGGTAACAGGAGGAAAGGGACACGAAGTTTTACCCAGGTTCGGGCCCTCTCGATGGAGGTAAAACCCTACGTCCTGCTTGATTAATATTGATGATATGGGTAGTACAAGAGTAGATCTACCACGAGATCGGAGAGGCTAAACCCTAGAAGCTAGCCTATGGTATGATTGTTGTTGTGTATGTTGTCCTACGGACTAAAACCCTCTGGTTTATATAGACACTGGAGAGGGTTAGGGTTACACAAAGTCGGTTACAATGGTAGGAGATCTAAATATCCGTATCGCCAAGCTTGCCTTCCACACCAAGGAAAGTCCCTTCCGGACACGAGACGAAGTCTTCAATCTTGTATCTTCATAGTCCAGGAGTCCGGCAGAAGGTATAGTCCGGCTATCCGAACACCCCCTAATCTAGGACTCCCTCAAATACACTATCGTCTGTTGCAATGCATGGGCACTTTCTAGTGAAGGACAATCAGCCGGTGATCTGAGTGTAAATGGTGCTTGTGAGTAATGGGCCGCAACGCCCTGTCCAACCGCTCCTGAGCGAAAGTGGAGTGAAAGCTTGCTCCAAGATACCATCGTCATTTTCCAAGAGATGGTTTTGAAGTAATTCAGGTTGCATCAGTCGCCAAGATCATCACCCTTCTAAAAGTTGGGCCGGGTGATCGATACAAAAATCTGCATCAAGTTGCAGAGATAGTGCATCTGCTCAACGAACGCAGCACTCAAATCCATACGATTAGTCATGGGCAGAATAAAGCTGGGCATGTAATGGCGGCAATTGGTCGCGGACAGCAGCACACAACTTCTTGGCTTACACATGCTTGCTCACCAGGAGATTAGCATTATCATTACCGACGATTGTAAAACTGTTATAGCTTGAGTAATGAAATGCGCCCCTCCCCTCCGCCCGCGGGAAAAAAGCACGCGACCGCCCAAAATGAAACGTGCTTAGTTGACTGAAAAATCAAAATAACAAATTCAGTCAAATATCAGGTGACTATGCAGTATCAGGTGTATGCGCATGTATACGAGTGCTTGTGTCTGTACTGATGTTAAAAAATGCCATAATCTTCGTATGGAGTATTACAAAGTAATTCCGTCTGTAAATAATATTGGGAGCCAATAAAATGTCACAATGTTATTATGAAAAACTAATTAATTTCGTATGGTTATTTTTAGGAGGCAATAAATGCCCTAATTGTGTATATGGAATACTAATAAAATCCTTATGGATATATTTGTAGTCTGTCAATCGATACCTACAGGATATTCCATGTTGTGCGTATCATCCGAGGATCCTTATTAATTACGTCGAATTGTAAAAAGGAAACACACCAAAGAAGGAATGAATAAAATGGCAAACATTGATACTCCAAGAATCGGCCATGCCTCTATATAAACAGCAGAAGGAACCAGCAAAGTAGTACAAGTCTACAACCAAAAGGACATAGGAGAAGAGAACACTAAACAATTTCGTTATGGCTCTAATCCGGATCAACACTGGTGTTCTGTGTTTGATGGTACTTCTGATGGGTTCAACCACTTTATTGTCGAGTGAAGCATCAGGGAGGAAGATAGGTACATTTCTATTTACCAGAGCTTATCAACTGTAGTATATATGAATTTGTGGTTTCCTGGAGCTAGATAAAAAATTGATCCTATTGCATCATTCTCTGTTGCCAATGATATGAATGTTTCTTATGAAGTTTGATCGTTCAAGTTAATATATGCAAGTATTTTTGCCAGAGAAGTGTTTCAACCATACCTAATAGAGTGAGGTGTTTAGTTAAGATATGCAAGTATCTTTTTCCTCATACCCGCAAAAAATAAATATAAAAACATTTTTCCTCGTAGTGCAAACTTGTGTGTCGCGCTCGTCCCCTTATTTGAAAGTTATTATGCCTCATAGTACTTTAAACCTAGTGTTATTTAACAATGGCATGGATGGAAAGAGGTGTTTTCCTTGTGATTTTATGATCACCATTACAATTCTGTCATGGTACGAATGGTTTCCATAGTACATAATAATTATATACCAGCTAATAGCTGTTCTTCTTGTGTTTGTATTAGCACTCCATTGCTGTTCTACTATTTGCATAGTACATAGATTTCACATAATCCTAGTTTAAATACGAATAGCAAAAGGTTCTGATGGCACCTTTTATTTTTTATTGTTGTAGGCAAGGAAGCTAACATTGGCGTCGAGGGGCACCGTGAACCCTACACTCCATGTATGGATCCTTCATTTTGTAATGATATCTGCAATAGAGATGGTTACGGAGGTGGGACCTGCCGTGATGGTCACTACGAATGCATTAGATAATTGTAGCAAGAACATGACCAATAATAAAGTTCGGAAATAAAGATTCAATTGGGAGCATTATGAATTGTTTTTTCAAGCTGGAATAATTTAAATCCAACTTCTTTATTTTCCTACTCTTTGTACTTGAACTCGTATCATAGCCTTTTTTAACATAGATGCCGACATACATGTGCATTACACTCACCGTATTGGGATGATTTTGGGCAAAATTAAAATTAAATCTACCACCGAAGTATAATTAATACTATGATTCCAACCAGAACGTTTATCATCTAAAGCTAGAAGTACACACGAGATAGTCTCTAATCTTTTAAACTTAACCATACCTTCTGCATAACTTGATGTATGGACTTGAATAATTCTGTAGCAAACAATCATCCTTGATACCAAGAGTTAGGATAGCTGGAAAACATATAATGGCTTATTAGCTATTGGGACCAAATATATTCATTGTTCTTGCACACAAAATAAGCGCACACCAATGGTCCATCAAACATATTTAGCTGGAAACTAACAAGCTGCAGCATATTTTGTTTCTAGCTATCTACCACAACAATGTTTGCCCTTCTTCGATGAAGGATGTGTGATGATGACGGCACGCCTTTTGGCTAGCTCCAGTGCTTGTAGTCGTCGCTAAGTGGTCTATGGACCTGGATGTAAATTTTATTTCTGGTGTTCTTTGAAATACCTGACAGTTGGTGAATACTGCCCTAGTTGCGTTTCTTATAATTCCTCATAATTTCATTTTAGCCCTCTAGAGAAAAGGAAAGTATCTCTCTCATGATTGTACATATCTCTCCTTGTAGGAAAGTGTCGGTGTACAAAAGTAGGGGTCCCTTTTGTACCCCTTTACTTGTGCGCGGGCTGTCACAGCCACGCGCCTGTGGCCACGCTTGGCAGAGTGGAGGAAGCAAAGACACAAGACTATTAGAGCAGCGCCAAGCTGAAGGCACAAGAAGCAGAGGGGTGAGGTGAAACTCCCCCGGCAAGGCCCTTGGCGGGCAGCCTTCACGGCCCCGGCAAGAGTCTTGCCGGGGAAACTTGCCCCACACCAACAAGGTCGCCAACCTCGAGTCTAAGAGTCCCGACGCCATCAACCACATCAGAACCAAGGCTCGGGAGGCGCCTCCATGGTGGCATGCAGACCTTTGTGAAGACAAAGGGCCTACAAGGCCTATATAGGAACCAAGAAACAAGACAATAGCAAGGCTCATTGCCGAGGATGCCCACGAGGCCCCAGCAAGGCTCCTTCCAAAGATACCCACGAGGCCCCGGCAAGACTCTTGTTGAGGGCGCTCACAAGGCCCCGGCAAGACCCTTGTCGGGAAGATTAGCAAGACCGCGGCAAGGCCTTGCCGCGTCGCCACCCCAGCTCAGCGGCCGACCCACCAACTAAGCAGGTACCCGTGTGGCAGTACGTGGCTCCTAAGCCAACTAGTCAAGCACCTACGTGGTGGCATGCAGATCTTTGTGAAGACCCTACCACAACACCAGCTCAGCAGCCTGCCAGCCTACATGGCGCTGCATGCCTCATTGGCCTGGACGCGTGTCGGAGCAAGGTGAAGCGGCAGCGGACGGGACGGGCTTCGCTGCCATCCCCGATAAAGCAAGGGGACACCTGAGTAGCACATTTAATGCGTTTTGTCCCGTGATGTCAGGTGATAAACTTGACTACTGTACAACTTTCCACCTCCTGTGTGCCACTGTGGCAGCCCCTTTGACTATAAAAGGAGGCCTGTAGCATACTGTGAGAGGATTCGGACTTTTTGGACCCTGCATCCTTTGTAGCTAGTCCAAGAACACGAGATAAACACAAACCAGCAAGAGTAGGGTATTACGCATCACTTGCGGCCCAAACCTGGATAAACTCACCCGCGTTGATCTTCTAAACCCGCTCTTTCCACAGCCCCGCTCCCGCCGACCGTAGAAGGGATTCCCTGTGATCCCATAGGTGTCGTTCACGCCGACATCTTTGGCGCGCCAGGTATGGGGCGCAAGTTGTGAAAATCCAGATTTGGAGTCAACTTATGGACTCCCTCGTCGTGATGCCACGAGAGGAGAAGGCGACGTCAATCAGCCACGCTCTGGTGTCATCCGCAGCAGCAGCGACCGTCCGCATGGTTGTAAAAAGCTAAGTCACGCACATCATTGATCATTTCTTCTTAATATAAGGTTATTCTCCTCGAATGACCTTGCTCTTTGTACAGAAAACCTGCATGCAATGGGACCCTTCCGCTATTGGAAACACCCTCGTTCTGTTTTGAGTCCGCTCAACAGTTCGAGCGGCCGCACTGAGAACGACGAGGTGACCTACCCGCTATTAGCAACGTCCTTTTTCTATTTCGAGTCTGCTCAACAGTTCAAGCGGTCGGCAGCAAGCACGCCCCGGCAGGCTGCTAAGGATCCGTCCTCAAAGTGCCATAGCATGGGTTTACGTGTAGGCGAACCTATCCTACTGGGCGTAGGGTGTATGCGTACAAAGAAAGATCGATACAGGAAGATATCATGTTTCATCTTACAGTACTGCAAAGTTATATTACAAAAATAATTGCCGTGGTTCTAACTTAAGATAAAAATTGTCTTGGTCATGAATCCGCAGCGGCAACGAGAAATGGGGTGGCTAGTCGCGGCGCTGGCCCTCCACTCTCTCGACTCCGTCGACACAACTGATGATGGGCTCGATACTCTCCATGGGCGCCGCGAGGTCCGTCCCTTTCGGCAAGCTCTCTAGCGCATTGGCGAAGTAGACGCCGGGGTTCCAGAATGCCACCTTGGTGAGTACCTTGGTCAGGGCGCCCTGACAGAGCCTCCAGGACTCGTTGGCCAGATAGGCTGCTCGATTGGAGCGGAGTCGCTCCAAGGCTTCGTGGACGCCCTCGAAGAACTGGGTCCGCCTGGCGTTGGGGCTCATGTTCGGCTCCTGGGAGTACCTGACATTCGGTATCCCCATGGCAGCCAGCTTCGTGGTGATCCTGCCGGCGACGTCGACGAGGCAGCTGATCCAGAGGTTCACGCCCTCCGCGTACTCCTTGTGCTCGGTGGCGTCATTCCTCCGCAACTTCCTCTCGTCCTCCAGGACCTTGCTCATGGTCTCTTCACGAGTCCCGACCTCCGAAAGCTTCCCCTCCAAGCCGTTCAACTTCAACTTTAGGTCATTAATGGAGTCGTTGGCCTCGGTGAGCAGCTTGTCCTTGTCGGAGATGGCGACATGCACATCCGCAAGAGTGCGGTTGGCCGTGTCCCTCTCCTTCGTCAGCTCTGAGGCCACCTTCTTCAGCTCCTCCCGCTCTAGCTCCAGCTCCTTCACCTTGTCGGCAAGGACCAGGGCCTCAGCATTGCGTGCCTCTTTGTGCCTCTACTCCAGCTCTAGGGTCCGTTGCATGATGAACTTCTCGACCTCCTAGTCCTTGCTGCGGAGCGTGGCGGCGAGCGCCTTCTCACGAGCGGCAAGGTCCTTCTCCTGGGAGTTCAGCTGGGCCTGCTACTATTGCCGGGCAGCTTCATCCGCGGCGGCCTGATTCTTCGCCACCTCCTGGGCCTTTTCGATATCAGCCTGCTTCAGGATTAGCTCCCGCCTGCGCTCCTCCAGCTCACCCTGTGCGGTCCTCAGTTCATCCCTAGCCTCACCAAACCATACCTGCGTCTCAGCGACGCGCTCCTCAAAAGTTGCCTCCGCCTTGTCCACCTCCGCCATCCTAGATTTTACTTTGTCTTGGCGGGCCCGGTGGAGCGCCTGGAGCTTGTGGAAGTTGGCGCCCATGGCTCGGAGCTGCTCCTCTTGGGAACCGCCACCGCCGACGCTCGGTTCATCAACAACCTGGAGCCCGGCGGAGGCAAGCGCCTCATCGTCGTACACCTCCCCCTCGGTTGGCGCCCTGGTGCTCGCCGTCCCTGGGAGGTGGATGAATAGGTCATCGCCCTCCTTCAAGTACTTGCCCGGGCCAGGGGCGACAGAGGAGGAAGGTTGGTCATCAACCACCCCCTCACCGACAGGCCCCTTGCCGGCCTCCTCAGCAGCGGCCTTGCCGGTCACCCCAGCAGGCCCCTTGCCGGCCTCCTCGACAGCAGCCTTACCGGCCTCCCCGACAGTCCCCTTGGCGGCCTCCTCAGCGGCGGTCTTGGTGGCCTCCTCAGCGGCAATCTTGTTGGCCTCAGCCTCGGCGTCCTTAGCGACCTCCCCGATGACGGTGTCAATATCCTCCAGATCCGCCGAGGGATGGTCTAGATACCGAGGAAGGGAATGAGACGGAGCCAAGATCAAGGTTCGAAAAGAATAAGAAAGAACAGGGACGTGATGCAAACAACTTACCCACACCAGGCTGGGAAGAAGTGGTGCCCTCCCCGGCAACATTCGTTGTCGGGGCAGAGCCACCGGCACCCAAGCTCGCCTCCTCCTCCATACGCGTGGGCTCGGGGGTGGATGCCCTTGTCGGGGACGCCCCTCTGGGCGGTGTAGTCAAGGGGGGCGGCGTGTTGGGAGTGGCCCTCGGTGGCTCATCCTGCTGTCGTTCTTCTCCTGCAAACCCGGCAAGGTCAGCATCAAGAATTTACACCCCAATGCTCATTAGTGAAGAAGTGAGTGATGAACTCATGTTGGGGGCTGAAGCGAGGGCTACATCGGGGGCTGCCGTTCGGGCTGCTCTCCAACAACACCAGCATACGCGAAATACCCGTCGGGGGCTTGTCGCCTGTCGAGGCCCTGGCCCTCTTCCCCACCCTCTGGGCCAGCGTCTCCGTGTCCCTGTGAAGATAACATCAAATCAAAAGAGGATAACACGGGCGTAAGGTCAGGAGATGATGGGGGGCGAAATACTTACTCGTCCTCTACCTCCTCCTCCACTGGCTTCCTCTTCCTCTTCGGACTAAAAGACCGTTGGGGGGAAATAGGCGTGCTGCGTCCGCAACACCGCCAACTCGCTCTCCGACGCCTTTTTCTCCCCGACGTCCTTGGCCACCCCTTTGCCTCTGCCCATCTTGGGTGCCATGGAAACTGAGAGGGGATGGAGGATTAGGGCAGTGAGGGCGCGACGGCAGTGAGCAAAGGCGAAAGCTTTAAGAGGAAGAATGGAGCGGCGGTTCCGAGATTGGAGAAGGCATAGGGGGTAAATGAACCACACCCCTGCGTTTTCCTATTTTTATGGGGAAGGCGCGGGCCGCCTCTTTACCATTTACCATGATGTGACACAGGCATGTAGCAACTGCCCCACGCGCGACCGCCACGTCACGCATTCAACGCGGGTCGTGGGGAAGCGCAACTGGTGAGGAGTTACTGCGGTAAAACTCCACCGCATGCACACCCGTGCACCATTCTAGGCCTGGCTCTATAACGCTCCGCGCTTGTATGTGGCCCAGGCCCGGGGGCCCCTGTCGGTGTATAAAAGTAGGGGTCCCTTTTGTACCCCTTTACTGGTGCGCGGGTAGTTGCATCCACGCACCTGTGGCCACGCTTGGCGGAGCGAAGGAAGCAAAGACACAAGACTACCAGAGCAGCGCCAAGCCGAAGGCACAAGAAGAAGAGGGGCGAGGTGAAACTCCCCCGGCAAGTGTTTTGCCGGGGCAACTTGCCCCACATCAACAAGGCCGCCACCCTCGAGTCTAAGAGTCCCGACGCCATCAACCACATTAGAACCAAGGCTCGAGAGGCGCCTCCATGGTGGCATGCAGACCTTTGTGAAGACAAAGGGCCTATGAGGCCTAGATAGCAACCAAGAAACAAGACAACAACAAGGCACCTTGCTGAGGATGCCCACGAGGCCCCGACAAGGCTCCTGCCAAAGATACCCACGAGGCCCCGGCAAGACTCTTGCCGAGGGTGCTCACAAGGACCCGGCAAGACCCTTGCCGGGAAGATCAGCAATACCGCGACAAGGCCTTGCCGCCCCGTCGCCACCCTAGCAGCTCAGCGGCTGACCCGCCAACTAAGCAGGTACCCGCGTGGCAGTACGTGGCTCCTAAGCCAACTAGTGAAGCACCTACATGGTGGCATGCAGATCTTCGTGAAGACCCTGCCACCACAGCAGCTTAGCAGCCTGCCAGCCTACATGGCGCTGCATGCCTCGTTGGCCTGGACGCGTGTCGGAGCAAGGCGAAGCGGCGACGGACAAGACATGCTTCGCTGCCATCCCCGATAAAGCAAGGGGACACCTAAGTAGCACATTTAATGCATTTTGTCCCGTGATGTCAGATGATAAACTTGACTACTATATAACTTTCCACCTCCTGTGTGCCACTATGGCAGCCCCTTTGACTATAAAAGCAGGCCCGTGGCGTACTGTGAGAGGATTCATACTTTTTGGACCCTGCATGCTTTGTAGCTAGTCCAAGAACACCAGATAAACACAAACCTGCAGGAGTAGGGTATTACGCATCACTTGCGGCCCGAACCTAGATAAACTCTCCCGCGTTGATCTTCTAAACCCGCTCTTTCTACAGCCCCACGCCCACCGACCGTAGAAGGGGTTCCTTGTGATCCCATAGGTGTCGTTCACCCCGACAGAAAGGAAGGAAAGTATCTTTCTTGATTGCGTGTATTTCTTACTTTCTTGGTCTAGGCTAATTCATATTACGTACAAGAATGGAGGAGTAGATCGGAAGTTTTCTCGCAAAAAAGATCAATCATTGCAAAATGGATTTTAGTGCTAGACTAGTTGAGCTGTTATAAACTGTGCAAAACGCCTCCACTTATTAACAAAATATTTACTATGAAAAAACAGTTTTGCCAAAAAACACATATGGTCTAAAAATATCTTAAAAAGTTAAGGTTTCCTTTGTCTATTTTTTTCCTTACTTACGCATCCGAGGAGTGGCCGCCGTCCTAAATGGTCTAATTATCAATGGATTGATAAATGTTTTGACTTTTGTGATAACTTTTTAAGAACCTTTTCATCTGTCCTCGGATGTACGCTAACTCTTGTACTTATATTAGTTTTCTGTTTACTAATCTCCAAAATTTTCTCTTTAAAATGGTTTTCATCTAGACAGACAAATTAGATCTTTCTTTGGTAACCTATCGCTATCTCCCATATGCTGCGTTGTTTCGTAGCCCGCTCCTCCCCCCGCCGCACCGACGTACTTGCGAGGTTATTCTCCTTGAAGGTCCCCTTCCTAGAGTCATTTGTGTCAGTGCAGTTCTAGGCATGAGTGTTGGTGTCCTATAGGCTTCTTCGATGAATATTGTTTACCATAAAATCTTGGAGAGACTTGCACGTACAGTCATCATCCTCAAGCAACATCTACGCAGGCTATCGCGGGGAATCGTTTTCTCTACACATTTAAACGGGATAGGTGCCTTATCCACGCCTCCTGAGTGAGAATCCCAGATATATTCGCTCCACACAGGAGTCGAACTCTGGTTGATGGGAGCACCACTGTGATCGCAACCATTGGTCTACTGTCCCGAAAATATAGGAGCCTCCTGTTAGGCGATTAGAGTTTCGAGGGGACGCACGACTGATGTTGATCGATGGGGCGCATATGGGGGTGGTGTCAGGTTGGATCCATTCGGCGCTAGCAAAGGGAAGGAAGATGCTATCTTGCCATGTGCGGTGAGGGCACGACTGGAGGAGGCGATGGGCAAGTTAGGTCTGAAGGAAGAGGAAGCTACACTGGTGATAGATGACGTCGATGAGGGTGAACCGACGAAGTGGTCATTGGTACGGAAAATTCTCCATCGACATACGTTCCATATCCAGACAATCTCAAAGGCTGTCCGTCCTACTTGGGGGGAACCCTAAAGGTCTGATTTTTAGCTCTGTGAGAGAAATCTTCGTTGTGGCGGAATTTCCTCCAATAATGACATATACTTAGCTTTATTTCCTCTGATATGCTTACCATAATGACCTAAGTTAGCTCTAATATGCTAAGTTAGCTCTAATATGCTTAGTTACCTCGGTTAGCTCAATAATGGTATTTACTTAGCTTACTTATGTCAAAAATGGCATAATTAGCCTACTTAGGTAAAAAATGGCATAATAACCTTTTTAACCTCATAAATATCATATACTTAGCTTATTTTCCTCCAAAATGACATAATGAGCTTACTTAGCTAAAAATGATCCATTTTACTTAAGTTAGCTCTAAAATGACCTATACTTAGCTTTGTTTCCTCCAAGATGACCTAAGTTAGCTCTAATATGCTTTGTTACCTAGGTTAGCTCAATAATGACATATACTTAGCTTACCTATGACAAAAATGACATAATTAGTTTACTTAGGTAAAAAATGGCATAATAACCTTGCTAACCTCATAAATGTCATATGCTTAGCTTATTTTCCTCCAAAATGACATAATAAGCTTACTTAGCTCTAAAATGATCCATTTTACCTAAGTTGGATCCAAAATGACCTAAGTTAGCTATAATTTGCTTAGTTACCTAGGTTAGCTCAATAATGACCAATACTTAGCTTACTTATGTCAAAAATGGCATAATTAGCTTACTTAGGTTTAAAATGGCATAATAACCTTCGTAAGCTCATACATATCATATACTCAGCTTATTTTCATCCAAAATGACATAATAATCTTACTTAGCTCCAAAATGACCTATTTTACCCAAGTTAGCACTAAAATGACCTATACTTAGCTTTATTTCCTCCAAAATGCCATAATATGCTTAGTTAACTTAAAATTGGCATAATTACCTTACTTAGGTGAAAAATGGCATGATAACCTTGCTATTCTCATAAATGTCATATACTTAGCTTACTTAGATAAACAATGGCATCATAACCTTGGTAACCTCATAAATGTCATATACTTCTTTTTCTTTTTCTTCTTCTTCTTCTTCTTCTTCTTCTTCTTCTTTTTCTTCTGCTTCTAGTCTTTTTCTTCTTCTAGTCTTCTTCTTCTTCTTCGAACTTTCTTATTTCCCATTTTGCAGATTTTATTCACTTCATGGAAGCTTGCATTGATGGAGTGCTTGTTTTTTACTTTTTGTTTTGAATTGTTATCGATCAAACAATGTGGAACTTGGTATATGGATGAAACTATGTGAGGGAGTCCTGGATTAGGGGGTCTCCGGATAGCCGGACTATATCCTTTGGCCGGACTACTAGACTATGAAGATACAAGATTGAAGACTTCGTCTCGTGTCCGGATGGGACTCTACTTGGAGTGGAAGGCAAGCTAGGCAATAAGGATATGTGTATCTCCTACTTTGTAACCGACCTTGTGTAACCCTAGCCCTCTCCAGTATCTATATAAACCGGAGGGTTTTAGTCCGTAGGACAACATACAATCATACCATAGGCTAGCTTTCAGGGTTTAGCCTCTCTGATCTCGTGGTAGATCTACTCTTGTACTACCCATATCATCAACATTAATCAAGAAGGACGTAGGGTTTTACCTCCATCAAGAGGGCCCGAACCTGGGTAAAACATCGTGTTCCCTTCCTCCTGTTACCATCCGCCTTAGATGCACAGTTCGGGACCCCCTACCCGAGATCCGCCGGTTTTGACACCGACATTGGTGCTTTCATTGAGAGTTCCTCTGTGTCATTGCTATTAGGCTTGATGGCCCCTATGATCATCGATAGCGATACAGTCCAGGGTGAGACTTTTCTCCCCGGACAGATCTTTGTGTTTGGCGGCTTCGCACTGCGGGCCAACTCGCTTGGCCATCTGGAGCAGATCGAAAGTTACGCCCCTGGCCACTAGGTCAGGTTTGGAAGCTTAAACTACACAGCTAATGTCCGCAGAGACTTGATCTTTGACGAATTCGAGCCTCTTCCTTGTGCGTCACGCGGTCACGATGAGTACGATTTAGTTCTACCATCGGACAGTGTTCAGGAGATCGCACCGGCAGCCGCTCCGACCCTCAATTCAGAGCCAGTTGCGCAGTCCATGGACGGGTGGATGGACCCTGCCACGGAAGCCTTACCCTCATCGGCATCGAGCCGAACATCGACCTTACCCTACACGAGAGCCGTGTTGTCAAATTGCCAGATACTTCTCCAGCCACGGGCTCCGAACCGCCTGCGCCCGTTCCTAGCGAATCCGATTGGGTGCCGATCATGGAGTTTACCTCCGCAGATATTTTTTATAAATCGCCCTTTGGCGACATACCGAACTCATTAAGGTCTCTCTCCTTGTCAGGAGGATCCTGGCCGAACTATGTCCGGCAGGATTGGGATGCGGACGACGAAGAAATTTGCGGCCCACCCACCACCCACTTAGTAGCCACTGTCGATGACTTAACCGACATGCTCGACTTTGACTCCGAAGACATCGACGGTATGGACGACGATGCGGGAGACGAAGAGGAACCAATGCCCACAGGGCATTGGACAGCCACCTCATCATACGATATATACATGGTGGACGCACCCAAAGAAGGCAATGGCGACGAGACAGCGGAGGATGACCCCTCCAAGAAGCAACCCAAGCGTCAGCGTCAGTGGCGCCGCTCTAAGTCCCGCCAAAGCAAAAGTTGTGATACCAGCACAGGAGATAATAACACTCCGCATAGTGCCGAAGACAACAACAATCCCCTCCAGCAAGATTTAGAGCAGGAGGATGGAGGAGCCAGCCCTCCTGAGAGAGCGGCAGATGGAGAGGCGGAGTATGATAATCACATGCCCCACTCCAAAGACGAGGCAAGCCTCGCCGATGACGAATTCACCGTGCGAGAGGATCTCGTCGAACAAGAGCGCTTCAAGCGCCGGCTTATGGCCACGACAAACAGCCTTAAGAAAAAGCAGTAGCAGCTTCAAGCTGATCAAGATCTGCTAGCTGACAGATGGACTGAAGTCCTCGTAGCCGAGGAATATAAACTCGAATGCCCCTCCAAGAATTACCCAAAATGCAGGTTGCTACCCCGACTGGAGGAAGAAGCGTATGACGCGGCTGATCGGCCACCTCGTGGCCGCGATAGAGAGGCATTTCAGCCAAAAGCTCAGGCTGCACCTCGATGCCATTCAAATAAAAAGGCATGGGGAAATACGCCAGACCTGCGAGGCATATTGGAGGACAAAGCAAAACATGCAAGATCGATCTACGGATCACGAGGGTGCGCCACTATGCAAGACGATAAATGTCACGCCGGATACAGTAAAAGTAAATCCGGCCGGGCCGAACACAGCGGGCAAGACCCATTCAAGCTGCGTCGTAATATAGCCCAATACAGAGGCACTGCACACCCCTTACGCTTCACAGACGAAGTCATGGATCATCAAATCCCAGAGGGTTTCAAACCCGTAAATATAGAATCATACGACGGCACGACAGATCCTGCGGTATGGATCGAGGATTTCCTCCTCCACATCCACATGGCCCGTGGTGATGACTTACAGGCCATCAAATACCTCCCGCTAAAGCTCAAAGGACCATCGCGGCATTGGCTTAACAGCTTGCCAGTAGAGACCATTAGCTGTTGGGAAGATCTGGAAGCCGCATTCCTCGACAACTTTCAGGGCACTTACGTGCGACCACCAGATGCCGATGACTTGAGCCACATAATTCAGTAGCCAAAAGAATCGGCCAGGCAATTTTGGACTCGGTTCCTAACAAAGAAAAATCAAATCGTCGACTGCCCGGATGCAGAGGCCCTAGCAGCCTTCGAACACAACATCCGCGATGAGTGGCTAGCCCAGCACCTTGGTCAGGAAAAGCCGAAATCCATGGCAGCCCTCACGACACTCATGACCCACTTTTGTGCGGGAGAAGACAGCTGGCTGGCTCGCAGTAATAACATATCAAAGAACCATGGTACTTCGGATAACAAGGACGGCAATAGCAGGTCACGTCGCAACAAACATAAGCGCCACATTAACAGTGATAATACTGAGGATACGATAGTCAATGCCGGATTCAAAGGCTCTAAACCCGGTCAGCAGAAAAAGCCATTCAAAAGAAGCAATCCGGGGCCGTCCAGTTTGGACCCCATACTCGATCGCTCGTGTCAGATACACGGCACCCCGGACAAGCCAGCCAACCACACCAATAGGGATTGTTGGGTATTCAAGCAGGCCGGCAAGTTAATTGCCGAAAACAAAGATAAGGGGCCACATAGCGATGACAAGGAGGAGCCCCGGCAGCCAAACACCGGAGGACAGAAGAGGTTCCCCCCACAAGTGCGGACGGTGAACATGATATACGCAACGCACATCCCCAAAAGGGAGCGGAAGCGTGCGCTCAGGGACGTGTATGCGTTGGAGCCAGTCGCCCCAAAGTTCAACCCATGGTCCTCCTGTCCAATCACCTTCGATCGCAGGGACCACCCCACTAGTATCCGTCATGGCGGATTCACCGCACTGGTCCTAGACCCAATCATTGACGGATTTCACCTCACTCGAGTCCTTATGGATGGTGGCAGCAGCCTGAACCCGCTTTATCAGGACAAAATGCGCAAAATGGGTATAGACCCCTCAAGGATCAAACCCACGAAAACGACCTTTAAAGGCGTCATACCAGGTGTAGAGGCCCATTGCACAGGCTCAATTACACTGGAAGTGGTCTTCGGATCCCCGGATAACTTCCGAAGCGAAGAATTAATCTTCGATATAGTCCCATTCCGCAGTGGCTATCATGCACTGCTCGGGCGAACCGCATTTGAGGGATTCAATGCGGTACCGCATTATGCATACCTCAAGCTCAAGATGCCAAGACCTCGGGGGGTCATTACAGTTATTGGAAACATAGAGCACTCACTCCGCATGGAGGAGCACACTGCGGCCCTCGCAGCAGAAGCGCAAAGCAGCCTCTCAAGGCAATCCACCAGTTCGGCGTTCCAAGACCCAGACACCTTCAAGCGCGCTCAGAGTAATCGGCAACTAGACCGCCTGGCACGATCTGAGCTTGCGTAGCAATGCGGCCCCCACCCCAGTCCCAGCCAAACGGCGAAATCCATGCCACGCGTACATAATTACGCATTAAAAATACCATGGGCACATGCGGGGAGGGGGGCACAACTACGGCACGCCCCAATACGCAACTTAAACCGCACTAGGGGCTTCCCACCTTGTTATTTTTTCTCTTTCAAGACTTTAATATCTGGAAACCCTGTCCGGCAGCATGATTGCCGAACACATGATGCAGCAACCAAGGAGGCAGAAAGCTACGTCACACCACGGAACTCCCAGGTGGATTACGATAACGAGTGAAATATTTTCTTTAATACTATTCCTCATCTTGCCCTTGGAAGGGACATAGTCCTACTTTTTGCTTATCGCACTATCTGTATCATTCTGCTTTAACGCACCTTTTTGAATAAACAATGCATAGCATTAAGACTATTATTGCATTCTTCTTTATATATATATATGTGTTCATTAATGACGCCTTGCAACCGTACGCTTTGGTACGGCCAATACACTAGGGGCTTAAGTACCCCACAATATGGTGTGAGAAGTCCGAACACTTTCACAAGTGCGGCACCCCGAACTTATAGCATTATATGCATCAGCTCTGAATTATGTCTTTGGTCAAATGTTGGGTTTTCCCGGCTCCTATGTTTTGGTACCTTACCTTCCGCTCTATCGGCTAAGGTAGCACTAGGAGAACTACTACGACTGTGCCCCAGTTCTGCTGGGCTAAGCACCTCAGTAGAGAAAGCTAAAACTGACTGTCATGATAAGGCGAGAGACTGGTCGCTGTTCGGCGAGGTTTCGAGTCCCTAAAGACTGATGCCGCTTAGAGCGAGGAGCCGGTCCTGTCCGGCTTAAAGGCGTGTATCGCGCCCCGAATTCGACCTTCCGAATACTAGGGGCTTCACTGAAATTTAAAATTATAGAATTCTATGGCTAAGTGAGAGTGATAAAGCATTATTAGTCCGGTTGCCTTGTTCGTTGTGCTGAGCACCTCCCTCGAAGGACCCAAAAATGGGAACAAGAGTGCTCAGGTTTATCCCGAACACCCCAGCACTCATGGCATGGCGGTAGAAGCCGATTACTAGCCATCTCTCAGATTGGATAAACAGCCAAACAGAAGGTAATATTTTAAATTCATACAAGCGTTGCATGGCGCATATGAAACAAGTTTTCATCATACAGGATCACACGAGCAAGTTTACTCAAATAGTACATCCTTTGAACATTCCTCCGCTACAAGACGGGCACCCTTCAAGACACCCTCATAATAAATTTCGGGGGTGCGATGCTCCTTGTCCTGCGGTGGTCCTTCCTTGATCAGCTTCACGGCGTCTAGCTTGGCCCATTGCACCTTCACACGGGCGAAAGCCCGACGTGCACCTTCTATGCAGACGGACCGCTTGACGACTTCCAGCCGTGGATAGGCATCCATGAGCCGCCTCACCAGGCCGAAGTAGCTGTTCAGAACGGCGTCGCCAGGCCACAGCCGGACTATAAAGCCCTTCATGGCCTGTTCGGCCGCCTTGTGTAGCTCGACCAGCTGCTTTAGTTGGTCACTCAGAGGCATCAGGTGTTCGATCCCTGTCGGTGTCAAAAACGGCGGATCTCGGGTAGTGGGTCCTGAACTGTGTGTCTAGGCCAGATGGTAACAGGAGGCAGGGAACACAATGTTTTACCCAGGTTCGGGCCCTCTTGATGGAGGTAAAACCCTACGTCCTGCTTGATTAATATTGATGATACGGGTAGTACAAGAGTAGATCTACCATGAGATCAAGGAGGCTAAACCCTAGAAGCTAGCCTATGGTATGATTGTTGTATATGGAGTTGATTGCCTACGAACTACAACCCTTCAGTTTATATAGACACCTGATAGGGTTAGGGTTACACAGAGTCGGTTACAATGGCAGGAGATCTTGAATATCCGCATCGCCAAGCTTGCCTTCCACACCAAGGAAAGTCCCATCCGGACACGGGACAAAGTCTTTAATCTTGTATCTTCATAGTCCAGGAGTCCGGCTGAAGGTATAGTCCGGCTACCCGAACACCCCCTAATCCAGGACTCGCTCAGTAGCCCCTGAACCAGGCTTCAATGACGACGAGTCCGGCGTGCAAATTGTCTTTGGCATTGCAAGGCGGGTTCCTCCTCCAAGTCCTTCATAAAAGATTGTAAACACCAAGAGTAATGTCCGGCTCTGCAAAATAAGCTTCCACATATCGCAATAGAGGGAATAATATTAACACAAATCAAAACTGCTAACGTATTCCGCAGTGTGTCATCACACTACGGCCAAGTCCTTTACTCGAATCGTTTTTACTTTTCCACCTCAGCATGTTTTGCGAGGCAGTTTCCTTGGCACATCTTGTCAAAGCAGAGATCGTGTACCCCCTTTACGGGATTCTCATCAATACGGATGTGGGTAACCCAACCGTGCCATTTATCACGACTCTTGGGAGGCCAGCGAGTTTTACTAGGCTGGTGGGGACGCATAACCGCATCCGCCCATATAAGGGGATAAGGATCCACCTTTTTACCTACGCCTTCTTCCTCCTTTGCCTATCCATCTCCTGCGCACTCGAGCTCCAGTGCCCAAGCCCGCACTTCCCACCTCAACCTTCTCCAGCAATGTCCGGAGCAGGAGGCAAGTGGATGGTCTCCTCCGCTACGGAGGGCCAAGTCAAGAAGCTAAGGAAGGCCGGATACCTATCCAAGGACATCGCGCACCGGCTTCCCGAAAAGGGGCAACTTCTCCCCACCCCAAGGCCCCATGAGAGGGTAGTATTTCTCCCCCACTTCCTCTGCGGACTGGGTTTTCCACTCCACCCATTTGTCCGGGGGCTCATGTTCTATTACGGCCTGGATTTCCACAATCTGGCCCCGAACTTCATCCTCAACATCTCGGCGTTTATCGTCGTGTGCGAGGCTTTCCTCCGCGTCCGCCCTCATTTCGGCCTCTGGCTCAAGACCTTCAACGTCAAGCCCAAGGTGGTGCGCGGCAGCCAGGCGGAGTGCGGAGGTGCCATGGCGGGCAAGATGGCCAACGTCCTATGGTTCGAGGGTTCTTTTGTGGAGACCCTAAAGGGGTGGCAATCCGGGTGGTTTTACATCACCGAGCCACGCGATCCGAAATGGACCGCAGCCCCCGAGTTCTGATCCGGACCCCCCACGCGGCTTATGTCCTGGAAAGAGATGGGCCTGTCGTGGGGTGACGAAAAAGAGGTGACCGGATTGCAAACATGCATCCAGTCCCTGGTGAACAAGCCAATCCGGCTTGTTAATGTAATCCAGGTTATGCTCGTCCGCCGGATCCTCCCGTGCCAATAACGGGATTTTAATCTGTGGGAGTTCGACCCGGCGCAGCACCAAACCCTTAGCAGGCTCTTCGACACGACGTACGAAGATGCCTGGAAGGTGCTATTCAAGGGCGCCGAGGCTCCCGCATCTGCTTCCGAGGACCGCAGATACAGCTCGCAGCGTCATGCTAGCGAGGTAAGCTATCTTCACCTTTTACAGGATGTTAAGCTTTCCTCATAGTTTGACTCTATGCGGGATCTAAACTCCCTTACCTTTGACAGGATTGGCGGGCGATATTCGAACCGATTAACTGTCCGGCTCCGCTGCCCGAAGACCCAGCCCCAGCTCTACTAGTGAAGCTGCTGGTTCCGGTGCCTTATGTGGTTCCGGAGAAGAAGGCCAAGAAGAAGAAGACCACGGGGACTTGAAGGAGTGCCTGTAACATGGTGGTGTCGGACTCGTCATCCACGAGTCCGAGACGCCCTCTTCCCGCGAAAACGAGGAGGAGGAAGAAGAAAACTCTCCCTCCCGGTGGAGGGAGGAGAGAAGAGGAAGGTCGCCCCAATAGGGGAAACTGAGGGGTCTAGGAAAAGGAAGACCCCTCCGCCGGACTACTCCCCCGACGCCGAAGAGGGCGAAGAGGAGTGGCCAAACAGGGCCAAGCGTCCGGCGAAATCGTAAGTTCGGACATCAGAGTAACTCATGATGTTCCTTTGTTGCATAGTTGTCCCTAATGTCGAACGTAATTATGCAGCCCGCCCCAGGCCGAATTCAACGAATCATCGGGCGGCTCCCTGGACACATCGGACGTGAACTCAGTTCCGCCCGCTGTCTCCCCCCGCACTGCAGACGACACCGAAGTGGCGTCGCGACAAGCTCCGGGGCAGGAGGAGGTGGTCCTGGAGGAGCCGCAAGGCAACCTCCCGGACTCCAGGAGTGAAGGGGATAAGGCCCCCCAGGGCTCCAAGTCCGGCCTTGTGCCGGACACCGCGCCGGAATCTTCTACAGTTCCGGACCGCGGTAGGCGAACTCCTTCCAAGAGGAGCAAGCCTTCTAAGCCGGCGGCCCCCGTCCAACCGGAGGTGCCGGACAATCTGCTGGAGGTGCTTGACGGCGCCTCCATCGACGAGGAGCACCGTACTATTATGAGTACGGTGATCCAGCAGGTTCAGTCCACCAAGAGCGGACTGACTGAATCTTGCGCTAGCCTTCTAACAGGCTTCGAGGTAAGTAAAAATATGTAAAAATATTACCGCATAGACAGTAGCCCCTAATGCTCTGTTTGGCGTTCGGAAAGAAAAGCCGAATAGAGGATCTATTAAATTTCGCAGGAGTCTAACAAAAAGAGTCAATATGCGTATGCAGGATTCACTGCTATCCACCACCGCACTGACTGCGGAGGTGGGTGTCCTGAAGCAGGACCTCGAGCGGACCGAGCAAGAGCTCGGCCTTGCCAAGCGGCATCTCGAGGAGAAATAAGGTAAGAAATACCTTACAGAAAAAGTGCCTATAAAAAGGCGTGATTGCAAAAAAAAAAATAGGATTGTACTGCTTATTGTAGGGGCCACGACTGAGGTGGCGACCCTTAAGCAGGCGCTGTCTAAGGCCAAAAAGAAAACTGCCGCGGAGCGCACCGAGCGAGACAGACTTGAGGCTCAGGTCGGCGAGGTGCAGCAAGAGCTTCAGGCTCTCATGAAAAAACATGAGAGTTTGGAGCTTGAGTCAAAGGCGCAAGCATCCGAGCTCGCAACGGCCCTTGAGACTGCCAAGTCTGCCAAGGCCGAAGCCCAAAAGGCCCTCCAAGAGTTGGAGGAGATGAGGAAGATAGCAGCGGGTAAGGCATTCTTCATGCAAAGCAGAAATATAAAAGTAAACTACTTGTTACTTACCCGAATTCGGAGCTCTCCAGGGGCATTCGCAGATCTTCCCCGCAGCGTATCCGATGCCGCCACATTCTACTGAGCTGAAGAGGGCAGCTCGACAGAGAAGGTGTTTTGGTCTCAGTATTCTGAGGCCGGACACCCTGTGCCTTTGAGCGACCAGCTGAAACAGCTGGTCGAGCTCCACAAGGCGGCCGAACAGGCCATGAAGGGCTTCATAGTTCGGCTGTGCCCGGAGAGGCCCTGCCTGGGAGCTATTTCGGGCTGGTGCGGCCGCTGGTGGAGGCCTGTCCGAGGCTCGAGGTCATCAAGCGCTCTGTCTGCATCGAAGGTGCCCGTCGGGCCCTTGCCCGTGCAAAGGTTCACTGGGGTAAGCTGGACGGTGAGAAGCTTGTGAAGGACGGGCCGCCGTCGGGGAAGGAGCATCGCAAGCCCGAGAACTACTACAAGGATGTTCTTGCAGGTGCCCGCCTTGTGGCGGATGAATGTACCAAGGATGTGATTTTTGAATGAACTCGCTCGTGTTTATCCTGTGCGCTGAAAACTTGTTCATATGCACTAAGCAATGCTTATTGAATTTAAAATATTACTTCCTGTGCGGCCATTTATCCAAAAATTGAGAGATGGCCAGTCGTCGGCTTCTGCCCCCATGCCACTAGTGCTGGGGTGTTGGGGATAAACCTGAGCACTCTTTTTTCCATAGTTGGGTCCTTCGAGGGCGGCGCTCAGCACAACGAACCAGGCAATCGGACTATAATGCTTGAACACTCTCACTTAGCCATAGAACTCTATAATTTTAAATTTCGGCGAAGCCCCTAGTTCGGAAAACCGAGTTCGGGGCGCTATCCACGCCTTGGCCGGACAAAGCCAGCTCCTCGCTCAAAGCGGCATAAGTCTTTAGGGACTCGAAAAACCTCTTGAACAGCGACCGGTCTCTCGCCTCATCATGACAGTCAGTTTTAGCTTTCTCCACTGAGGTGCTTAACCCAGCTGAACCGGGGCACAATCGCAGTGGTTCTCCTAGTGCTACCTTAGCCGATAGAGCGGAACGTAAGGCACCAAAACATAGGAGCCGGGCAAACCCAACTATTGACCCAAATCATGATTCGGAGCCGATGCATATAGTGCTATAAGTTCGGGGTGCCGCACTTGTGAAAGTGTATGGACTTCTCACGCCATAATGAGGGGTACTGAAGCCCCTGGTGTGTTCGCCGTACCATGGTGTACGGGTGCAATCATGTCATTTAATAAACATATATGTGAAAAGAGGATAATGCAAAAAATAGACAAAAAGCTAAGCATTGTTTATAGAGAGGCTATTTATCAAAGCCGAACGATACAAATAGTGCGGTAAGCAAAAGATATTGGACTATTCAGTATGTCCTGACCAGGGGCAGGCCGCGGAATTGTATTTAAAACAGGTATACCGCTCCTAATAGAGACCACCTGGGAGTTCCATAATGCGGCATGGCTTGTCTGCCTCCCTGCATCTTGCATCGTTTGTGCGGCAGTCGAATTGCCGAACAGGTCGTCCGAAGTATGGAGTCCTGAAAGTATGAAAAAATTAAAAAAAGAATCCGGCAGCCCCTAGTACGTTTTAAGCCGTATTTTGGGCGTGCCGTTATTGTGCCCCTTCCCCTGTGCCCATAGTATTTCAAGGGCGTAGTTATGTACGCGAGGTACTGGTTTCGCTATGTCGCGAAAGCTGGGGTTGGGGCCGCATTGCTACGCTTGCTCAGAGTGTGCCAGGCGGTCCTACTGTGGGTTACTCCGGGCGCGCTTGGTAGTGTCTGGCTTTTTAATGGCCAGACTGGAGAATTGCCTGAGAAGGCTACTTTGTACCTCCGCTGCGAGAGCCGCCGTATGCTCCTCCGTACGGAGGGAGCATTCGGTGTTTCCATTGACCGTAATTACTCCTCGAGGGCCTGGCATCTTGAGCTTGAGATATGCATAGTGCGGCACCGCATTAAACTTTGCGAATGCGGTTCGCCCGAGCAGGGCGTGATAGCCACTGCGAAACGGGACTATATCGAAGATTAACTCTTCGCTTCAGAAATTGTCCGGGGATCCGAAGACCACGTCAAGTGTTACTGAGCCTGTACAGTTGGCTTCTACACCTGGTATAACGCCTTTAAAGGTCGTTCTTGTGGGCTTAATCCTTGAGGGATCTATGCCCATTTTCCTCACTGTATCCTGATAAAGCAGGTTCAGGCTACTGCCGCCGTCCATGAGGACTCTTGTGAGATGAAATCCGTCGATGATTGGGTCGAGAACCAATGCGGCAAAGCCGCCATGATGGATGCTAGTGGGATGGTCCCTTCGATCAAAAGTGATCGGGCAGGAGGACCATGGGTTGAACTTTGGGGCGACTGGCTCCATCGCGTATACGTCCCGTAGCGCACGCTTCCGCTCTCACTTGGGAATGTGGGTTGCGTATATCATGTTCACCGTCTGCACTTGTGGGGGAAAGCCCTTCTGTCCATTGTTGTTCGGCGGCTTGGGCTCCTCGTCGTCGCTGTGCAGCCCCTTGTCTCTGTTTTCGGCCCTTAACTTGCCTGCCTGCTTGAACACCCAACAATCCCTGTTAGTGTGATTGGCTGGCCTTTCGGGGGTGCCATGTATCTGGCAGAAGCGATCGAGTATTCGGTCCAAACTGGACGGGCCCTGAGTATTCTTTTTGAATGGCTTTTTCCGCTGACCGGATTTGTAGCCTTTGAATCCGGAATTGACTGCCGTGTCTTCATTGATGTCGCTGTTAACATGGCGTTTTTGCTTATTCCGACGTGTCCTGCCACTTTTGTCCTTGGTATCCGAATTACCAGGGTTCTTTGATAAGTTGTTACTGCGAGCTAGCCAGCTGTCTTCTCCCGCGCAAAAGTGGGTCATGAGTGTCGTGAGGCCTACCATGGATTTCGACTTTTCCTGTCCCAGGTGCCGGGCAAGCCACTCGTCGCGGATGTTATGCTTGAAGGCTTCTAGGGCCTCTGCGTCCAGACAGTCGACTATCTGGTTTTTCTTTGTTAGGAACCGTGTCCAGAATTGTCTGGCTGATTCCTCTGGCTGCTGAATTATGTGGCTTAAGTTGTCGGCATCCGGCGGTCGCACGTAAGTGCCCTGGAAGTTGTCGAGGAATGCGGCTTCCAGGTCCTCCCAAGAACCGATTGAGTCTGCTGGCAAGCTGTTAAGCCAATGCCGGGCCGGTCCTTTAAGTTTGAGCGGGAGGTATTTGATGGCGTGTAGATCATCGCCGCATGCCATGTGGATGTGAAGGAGGTAATCCTCGATCCATACCGCCGGATCTGTTGTGCCATCGTATGATTCGATGTTTACAGGTTTGAAACCCTCTGGGATTTTATGATCCATTACTTCATTCGTGAAGCATAGCGGGTGTGCGGCGCCTCTGTACTGGGCTATATCACGACGCAGCTCGGAAGAGCTATGTCTGTTGTGTTCGGCCCGGCCGGATTTGTTGTATCCGGAGTGAAGATCATTGTCACATGCCGTAGGGCGCCTGCGCGATCCATAGATCGATCTTGTTTGTCTTGCCTTATCCTCCAGTATGTCTCGCAGGTCGGGCGCATTTTCCCGTGCCTTAGTTGAGCGGCGTCGGGGCATGGCTTGGGTGGAGGGCCGAGAGGCCTCTCTGTCGCGGCCGTGAGGTGGCCGGTCTGCCATGTCATGCGCTGGTGATGTAGGTCCTTCCTCCTCTGATCGGGGTAGCGGCCTGCGCATCGGGTAACTCTTGGAGGGGCGTTCGAGTTCATACTCTTCGGCCGCAAGGACTTCAGTCCATCTGTCAGCTAGCAAATCTTGGGCAGCTCTAAGATGTTGCTGCTTTTTCTTGAGGCTACTTGCCGTGGCTAAAAGCCTGTGTTTAAAACGCTCTTGTTCGGCTGGGTCTGATGGTATGACGAATTCATCGTCATCGAGGCTTGCCTCGTCTTCGGAGGGAGGCGTATAGTTATCATCCTCGACCTCTCGGTCTGCCGCTCTCTCATGAGGGCTGGCTTCTCCATCTTCCTGTGCCGAATCTTGCTGAGGTGGGTGTTCTTCGGCGCTATCTGGGGTAGTATTATCTCCCGTGCCGGAATCACCATTTTTGCTTTGGCGAGATTTAGAGCGGCGCCGCTGACGCCGGCGCTTTGGCTGTTTCTTGGGGGTGTCATCCCCCACTGTTCCATCGCCATCTCCATCTTTTGGAGTATCCACCATATATATGTCATATGACGAGGTGGCCTTCCAGCGCCCTACAGGTGCTGGTTCCTATTCATCTCCTACATCGTCGTCCATGCCGTCGATGTCTTCGGAGCTGAAGTCAAGCATGTCGGTTAGATCGTCGACAGTGGCTACAAAGTGGGTGGTGGGTGGGCTTTGAATTTCCTGATCGCCCGTATCCCACCCTCGCTGACCGTAGTCCGGCCAGGGCTCTCCTCATAAAGAGAGAGACTTAAGAGAATTCAGATGTCGCCAAAAGGCGAACGCTAAAAGATGTCTGCGGCGGTGAACTCCATTATGGGCGGCCAATCGGATTCGATTGGCAGGGGCGCGGGGGGTTCGGAGTCCGGGGATGAGTCCGGATCCTCGGAGTCACGGGTCGTGCAGAGTGCGGGGCTAGCGTTCGGCTCGATCGCTTTCGGGATCGCAGCCCCTGAGGTGACGTCCAACCGCTCCTCGATTGGCACAATAGGCTCCGAGTTAGGGGTCGGAACCTGTCAGGACCCTGACTCGATGTCACATTGATCTAGCCGGTAACACCTCATATCACTTTGCGGCCTCACGCACGGTATCCCCACGGGTGTCGCCTTACCTTTGCCCGGGACCGTTTGCGCCTTTTGGCTCACGTATATGATAGTGTCGCTAGCATCCATATGATAAGGAGCCCGGGCTGACATGACTAGTCGTAAACCCAAAGTGGCACAGACTTACAGGGACAGGCATCTAAGACCCAGCTTCGAACGTGTCGGTCATCAGCAAGTGGGTCCGGGCTGTAGCACTGGGCTAGCAGGACTCCGGTAAACCGGGCTGTAGCGGGCTAACAGGACTCCGGTACTCAATGCGTGACATTTCCCCGAAGGGACAGACACAGGAACGAAGAAGGACACATGCCGGCCAGCCTAAGTGTTCCAGAGCAGTAGCAAGCTACCATGGCTCAGCGGTAACACTAGGAGACATTTCCCGGTAAGAGAGGCTACTAAAGATAAACAACTAGATAGTCAGATCCCACACATACCAAGCATTTCAATCATACACACAATATGCTCGATATGTGCAAATACAACGAAGCATCACAACATGACTCTACGACACAAGTACTTTATTTAAGGCTCAGGGAGCCATACATAACATACACAAAGGAACGGGCCTCACGACCCAACATTCAAGTCATACAGTCATACAAACTAGCAGCGGAAGTAACTTGTCTGAGTACAGACAACTAGTAAAATAAAAGAGGCTTGGAAAGCCTAACTATACTACGTGGTCCTTCATAAGCTCAGGATCACCACCTGGGCCTTTAGCCTACTCGTTGATGTCAACGTCTACGTAGAACCCATCAGAAGGGGTTGCAGCGTCTTCTGAAAAATGTAAATTACAGCAACATGAGTACAAAGGTACACAGCAAGACTTACATCAGATCCTACATACATGCACATTGTCAAGAAGGGTTGGTGGAGTTATTGCAGCAAGCCAGCTTTGACTCTTGGCTAGACTATCCTACGATACTCCAACTTGAAATGGTTTTGCGCACACGAGTCCACTACCCACCACTTCAATACACTACCGAGGATCCGCCTCCGTCTTCCTATGGAAGAGCCATCCTCGGCACTCACACTTATCTTGAGGCTTTTAGTAGTTTCCATTTACTTGTCTATGAACTGTATAGGCAACCAAGTAGTCCTTTACCGCGGACGCGGCTATTCGAATAGATCATGTTAACCCTGCAGGGGTGTACTTCTTCATACACGCTCTCACCACTTACCGTCGTTTACACGACATGTACTCGGCAACCTTCAAGCGGAAGCCCAACGTGGGTGTCGGCCATGACCTACCTAATCACCTAAGCCTCCAGTCCAGGTTTATCGCCTATTCAGGTTCCATCCGCAGGGAGTCCGGCCGAGGTTTCCCATACGGCCCCGAACGATGTGAATAGGGTTCCCGAGATACCTAACGGGTATTCGGTACACCCGGCCACGTACCTACCGCATCACAGCCCACCCCTATGGTCAGCACTGTCCACGGCCTCCAGTAGGCTACAAACACCAGAAACTACTTGCAACTCCTGGACGGAGAACTAGGGTGAATAAGAAGCCGAGAGGGTCCATTGGTTTCGGGCCCAATGCATGGTAGTAGCTGATTCTTAAATCACACATACAGATCTCAGTGCTTAAGGTCGGCTTCAATGAAACAACCCACCATGTACTCCTACATGGCCTCTCATCGATACCTTTACCAAATCGTGTTCACCACACCACTCTCATTACCGACATAATCATTTCACTCTAGCCCATCACCCAGATGAACCAGACCTGACCCGACTCTAAGCATAGCAGGCATAGCAAGGTAGGAAAAACACATACATATGGCTCAATCAACTCCTACACATGCTAGTGGGTTTCATCTAGTTACTGTGGCAATGACAGGTTATGCAGAGGAAATGGGTTCAACTACCGTAGCACACAGCAGTTTGAATCGCGTTGTCTTAATGCAGTAAAAGAGAGCAGGAGCGAGAACATGGGATTGTATCAATATGATCAAATGGTTGGTTGCTTGCCTGATGGTTCGATGCACTGATACGGTTCTTCGTTAGGGTAATCACGGTACTCCTCGGAGGCAAAACCTGTCGCAAAGGACACCGATACACAACCATCACCAAACAATGTGCAACAGTATGATGCATGCATGAAACATGGCAATATGAGTGTGTTGGGCTAATGCAACTAAGACCAGAAGGGTTTGAACCAATTTGAATCAAAGATTCAAATTTCAAACTCAAACATGGCCTTTTAAAGTGCTTTTCCTTGTTCTGCATTAAACATCAAGTTAACTTGTTTAGTCATGCATGAAAATAGTACAGATGGATAGATTGGATTTTTCTGATCATTTTTCATATATAATTTGTCTGATTTGGAGTTACAGAATAAAAGTTATGAAATTTTGAAATTTAAATTATATTCTGGAATTTCCTGATTTAATTTAAATCCAGAAATATATATATTGCGCCAGCATGACGTCAGCACGACGTCAGCGGTTAACTGCGGCTGGCTGGGGTCAAACCTGACGTGTGGGGTCCACACGTCAGTGACAGGGGGGTTTAACAGAGGTTAGTTTAATCCTAATTAAGAGTTAGTGGCGCTGGGGCCCACTGGTCAGTGTCAGGGGGTTAATTAACAGTGATTAGCACTAAGCTAACCACCTGGCCGACGGGGCCCACACGTCAGTGACTCTGGGGGGGGGTCAACCCCAGGTCGAACAAGTCAAACCCGCCGGCGGTTAGTCGCCGGCGAGGTCCGCGGCGTACATGTGCCCCGGGTTTCCTCTGTGGTGCTCCAAACGGCATGTGGCTAGGTGCGTTGGAAAGCTAGCTCGATGGCGCGTCGGGCGGTGGCCGTGGCTGGGCCTGGGGTGGCCGGAGTCGACGGCGGCGAGCTCGGCTGCGGCCGCCGGGGTTCGGTCGTGCACGGAAACGTGGTTGGAGCTCGAAGGCGAGCGAAGCAAGGCGCTAGGGATGCTCTACGGGGCCTTACGGACTTGTTGGACTCGCCGGGGTGACCAAATGGTCACCGGAGCTGCGTCGACGGCGAGCTCGGCAACGGCAGAGGTTCGGCCGTGGTGGGAAACGGAGTTACGGCGTGGGAACGAGGGGGAGAAGAGAGGGAAACGGTGGCGGAGCTCACCGCGGTTGCAGCGGGCGTCGAAGCGGGCTCGGGGACGCACTGGAGACGGCGAATCGACGGCGATGGTGGTCGGAGCCCGAGGAGGAAGACGATGGCGACGGCGGCTCCACGGGGCGTCCGGCGTCTTGTGGCTTGACGGAGAGCTTCAGGGTGAGGGGGCGGAGCTCCTGCGCGAGTCGGGAAGGCGAGGGGAGGCCGGTGGCGGCGGCTATGGCGAACGGCGGCGATGGGTGCGTTCGGACACGGGAGAGAGAGAGCGAGGGAGAGGAGAGGAAGAACCGGGGGAGAGTGAGAGAGTACGGGGGGGGGCGTGGCGTCGTTCCAGGGCATCCAGACGAGGAGGGGAGAGGCAGGCAGGCAGGCGAGCTGGTGGCGTGGCGCGGTGGCGCGCGCGCGCCGGGCACGCTCCCCTCCCTCTGTCGAGGACGAAGACGACAGAGGAGGAGGCGGGCTGGGCCGCCTGCTGGCTGGGCCGGCTAGCTACTGCTGGGCTGCACAGGGAGGAGCCCCAGGTAAGCTTCTCCCTCTTTATTTATTTTCGTTTTCTAATTTCTGTCATTTGTTTTGATTTAAATAAAATATTAAATCAATTTATTACCTTATGCCAATTTTTGCAGGAGCTAGATATATTACTCCAGAGCTCCCCAACAGGTGGCATAATTTTTGGACATATATTAATATATATAACTAATATATTTCCAATGCAATTAGTTATGCATTAATTCCAAATGCCCAAAATAAATACCTATGAGCTCTTAAAAATATTGGTTTGATTTTTATCTCTGTCCAATATTTTCAGAGAGCAACATGAGCATTTTCTTGGACCCTTTTTGGAGAAAATTTTTATTTGGGTCATTTTCAAAATGATGCTGAGGGTTTCACAAATCCCCATTTCAAGTTTCTGATGAAAGAGTAAACATGATGCAACACTCTAATGCATGACTAGCTAGGGTGTGACAACTCACCCCCACTCAAAAGAATCTCGTCCCGAGATTTGGGTTCCTCCGGGAAGAAGGCGGGATACTCGAGTCGAAGACGATCCTCCCTTTCCCAAGTTGCTTCATCCTCAGAATGGTGCGACCATTGTACTTTGAGAAACTTGATATTATGACGTCGGGTGGTACGTTCGGCCTGATCGAGGATACGAATGGGGTACTCTCGATATGTAAGATTATCTTGGAGATCAAGCGTTTCGTGGTCCACTCCACGGATAGGATCCGAGAAGCAACGCCTGAGTTGAGAAACATGGAAGACATCGTGGACTCTGGAGAGGTGCGGAGGTAGTTCCAACTGGTAGGCAACTTCTCCTCGTTTGGCGAGAATGCGAAAAGGTCCAATGTAACGAGGAGCCAATTTGCCTTTGATACCGAAACGATGGGTTCCCTTCAGAGGGGTGACCCGAAGATAAGCCTTCTCGTCAACCTCGAAAGTCATAGCCTTATGTTTTCGGTCATATTGACTCTTTTGACGAGATTGGGCTGTTTTCAACTTTTCACGAACGATGCGAACTTGTTCTTCTGCTTCCTGAATCATGTCCGGGCCAAAGAATTGTCTTTCCCCAGTCTCTGACCAGTTAAGGGGTGTTCGACACCGTCGTCCATAGAGAACTTCAAAAGGGGCTTTACCCAAGCTAGATTGATAGCTGTTGTTGTAAGCGAATTCGGCAAATGGAAGGCACTTCTCCCAGTCCATTCCGAATGAGATAACAGAGGCTCGAAGCATGTCTTCTAGAATCTGGTTGACGCGTTCCACTTGACCACTCGACTGAGGGTGGAAGGCGGTGCTAAAGGAGAGACGGGTCCCCATAGCATTTTGGAAGCTTTCCCAAAATCGAGAGGTGAAAAGACTTCCTCGATCCGAGTTAATTTCCAAAGGAACACCATGGAGAGACACTATACGGGAGATGTATAAGTCTGCCAGCTGACTAGCGGTTATACTCTCACGAACAGGTAGGAAATGGGCTACTTTGGAAAGACGATCGACAATGACGAAGATAGCATTATTCCCTCTCTTGGTCCTGGGAAAACCGGTAATGAAATCCATACCAATTTTATCCCATTTCCATTCAGGAATAGCTAAGGGTTGAAGGGTGCCAGCAGGCCGTTCATGCTCTGCTTTTACACGGCGACAGACGTCGCAATTAGCAATATACTGAGCAATTTCTCTCTTCATCCTAGTCCACCAGAACCTCTGGCGTAGGTCCTGATACATCTTAGTACTACCGGGATGAATGGAGAGAGGAGATTCATGAGCTTCCTTAAGGATCAATCGCCTCAGGTTTCGCACTTTGGGAACCACTAGTCGATTCCCGAAGTATACGACCCCTTGATCATTAATGGAGAAGCAATTCGCAATTCCTTTCTGGATGTTTCTCTTGATGCGGGAAATTCCCGGATCTACCTTCTGTGCTTTGATAATCTGATCTGTAAGGGTAGGTTTTGCCACCAAGGTGGAAAGAAAACCTTGAGGAACAATGTGAAGGTTAAGCTTCCGAAATTCCTCATGGAGAAGCGGTTGACTTTGTTGTAACATCAGGTTGTTACAATAAGATTTACGACTTAGCGCATCAGCCATGACGTTGGCTTTCCCTGGGGTGTAGGTTATTCCTAAGTCGAAGTCTGTGATCAACTCAACCCAACGTCTTTGCCTGAGATTTAAATCCGGTTGGGTGAAAATGTACTTCAGACTTTGGTGATCAGTGAATATTTCGCAACGATTACCGAGGAGGTAATGTCGCCAGGTCTTAAGTGCATAGACTACGGCTGCAAGCTCTAGATCATGAGTAGGATAATTCTCCTCATGTGGGTGCAATTGCCGTGA
Organism: Triticum dicoccoides; assembly: GCF_002162155.2. Taxonomy (NCBI): domain Eukaryota; kingdom Viridiplantae; phylum Streptophyta; class Magnoliopsida; order Poales; family Poaceae; genus Triticum; species Triticum dicoccoides. The sequence goes on from NC_041380.1 coordinate 437,843,366, forward strand.
AGCGTAGGCAATTACGTGTCGATCTTGCATGATAATGCAACCTAGTCCTTGTCGCGAGGCGTCGCAGTAGATAACAAAGTCCTTGGAGAAGTCTGGCGGTACCAGTACGGGAGCAGAGGTCAGGCGTCTTTTCAGTTCCTGAAAGCTGTGCTCACATTGTGGAGTCCATTCGAACTTCTTATCTTTCTTGAGGAGTTCGGTTAGAGGTTTAGCAACCTTGGAGAAGTTCTCGACAAAGCGACGACAATAGTTCGCTAAGCCCAGAAAACTCCGAACTTGCTTGACCGATTCAGGTGGAGTCCAATTAAGGACGGCTTGAACTCGCTCAGGGTTAACAGCAATACCTTTACCAGATATTACATGACCCAGATAGGTCACTTCTGACAACCAGAATTCACATTTAGAAAATTTGGCATAAAGGCGATGCTCTCGAAGTTTCTTCAACACTAGCCTTAGATGTTCGGCATGTTCCTCCTCGTTCTTGGAGTAGATGAGTATATCATCGAGGTAAACCACGACGAATTTATCCAAATACTCCATGAAGATTGAGTTCATTAACCGAGAAAAGGTGGCTGGAGCGTTGGTTAAACCGAAGGACATGACGGTGTACTCGTATTGGCCATAACGAGTAACAAAGGCCGTTTTAGGAATGTCCCCGTTTCTGATTTTGATTTGATGGTAGCCCAACCTCAAATCCATCTTGGAGAAGACTGAGGATCCAGCGAGCTGATCGTACAGGTCGTTGATCCTGGGAAGCGGATATTTGTTCTTGATTGTGACCAAATTGACAGGTCGGTAATCTACAACCATCCGGTCCGTACCATCCTTCTTCTTGACGAATAGGACGGGGCAAGCCCACGGAGAAGAGCTAGGTCAGATGAAACCCTTTTTCAAGGACTCATCGAGTTGTTTCTTAAGCTCGGCTAGTTCTAGTGGTGCCATCTTATAAGGTCTTCTAGCAATCGGAACGGTTCCTGGAATGAGGTCTATTACGAACTCAACATCCCTGTCAGGTGGAACACCTGGCAATTCTTCTGGGAAGACATCCGGGAAGTCACGGACTACCGGAACGTCCTCAAGGTCTGGCAAAGGGCTGGCGTTAAGAGAATATAATTGTCGCTTAGCTATTCGGGTCAAGACATTGACTATCTTCCCCGAAGGATGGGTGAGTTGAACAGTCCTAGAGAAGCAATCAATTTTGGCTTGATGAGCTGACATCCAGTCCATACCCAAAATGATATTAATATCTGAAGATTTAAGGGCTATCAAAGACGCGAGGAAAACAAGTCTGTCGACTTGGATTTCATTTCCATGGCTTACTCTAGAAGTTTGCCATTTGGATCCCGGAGTTTGAATTACCATAGAGGTTGGCATATCGCCGAATGCGACGTTATGCAAGCGAGCATAGTTTTCAGATATAAAAGAATGAGAGGCTCCTGTATCGAAAAGAACAGATGCCGGGTGGCAATTAACAAGAAGCGTACCAAGAACGACGTTGGGATCCTCTTGAGCTTCTTCGGCAGAGATACAGTTGACATGGCCACGTGAAGCGGTGACCGGCTTGGCGTGGAATATTTTTCCTGTCGGCTTGCCACGGCCAACAGCTTTAGCAGATTGATTGGGGTTGGTCTGGGGACACTCACGCATATAGTGGCCAGATTCCCCACACTTGAAACAAGTCACGGAACTGGTACGTGGAGGAGCATTGTTAGATGGACCCCCATAGGGCTTGGCCGGTGCAGACTGTTGAACAGGGCGAGGCGCCTGGAAAGATGGCCTCGGTGTGAACCTGGGTGGCAGGGCGGTGTTGGGTACCCACACGCGGCGCTTCTGAGGACCAGCACCGGATGAGGAACCCATGTCACGGCCATGCTTGCGTGTTGCGTCATAGTCAGTCTGACCAGTTTCAGCACTGATGGCTTTGTTGACAAGTTTCTGAAAAGATGTGCACTCATGCAGACGGAGGTCACGGCGAAGCTCAGGACTAAGTCCCTTACGGAACCTTGCTTGCTTCTTGGCATCAGTAGACACTTCCTCAGTTGCATATCGTGCGAGGTTACCAAACTCCCTGCTGTAAGCATCCACAGAAAGTCGGCCCTGAGTGAAACTGCAAAATTCCTCACGTTTACGGTCCATGAGACCCTCCGGAATGTGATGTTCACGGAAAGCCTCGCTGAATTCAGCCTAAGTAGTGACATGGCCCGCTGGGCGCATAGCTCCATAATTCTCCCACCATAGACTGGCGGGGCCTTCAAGATGATATGCAGCAAAGGTGACCTTGTCAGCCTCCGCTACCAGCGCGGAACGCAGTTTGTGAGAGATACTGCGAAGCCAGTCATCAGCGTCGAGAGGCTCGACGGAGTGGTGGAACATGGGTGGATGTAATTTGATAAAATCACTGAGTGACACCACGTTAGTCCTCTGATGGTGTGCCGTGTTCTGTTCAATATGCTCCAACAAACGGTTGGTCTCCCGCTTGTTTCTCTCAGCTTCCATCATAACCTCGGCTAGGGAAGGAGGATGAGGCAGATTTGCATCCCTAACTTCACTGCCTTCGGCCTGCTCTTGAGGAGCAGGGTTAGTGCGCGTGTTGACCATCCTAGGTAAACAAGACAATGATTTAGTCAGGATGATAAAATTCCGACATAGGATATAAAATGTAAGGAATAACTCGAAATGCAAGATGATCATCCGTATGACATGGTAAATACAGAAACTGCTTCTTTATTCCATCGTCATACACACCATACAGGGTTTAGTACAAGACCAAACAAAATACTATTATGGTGAAAAGAGGATTACATCTCATCGGAGGCATCCCAAGCTCCTATACATTATTTTTCTACACCTCCGGAAAGAGTACAAACTAGGTCATATCCCACGAGTCACGCGGGACGATAGACGACACAGCTAGTGCGAACTAGTGATACTACCACTAACTCAGACCGATCCGTAGTAGTCCTCGTAGAAGTCACCTCCATAGCCTGGAAGCTCAACATGATCATCCGGAAACAGACGATCTCGCGGAGCTTGTGGACCATAGGGGCTAGGATGAGGTCTTGGATCAACAGACGGTGGCCTGCGGGGACCGCGAGGTGGGGTGATGCCTCCTACATCACGCCAACCCATCACGTCTGGCAGAGCAGATCTCACAGGATAGAGATCGCGCATATCCGAATATCCAGCTTGCACCGCCGGTGCGAACCGAGTCAATGTGGCCCAGTGGTCAGCACGGGTATTGAAGAGCTCTAACCTCAAGGCCCGATTTTCACGGTCCTTATCCTCGAGCATCTCAACAGTGGTGCGAGTCCGTGAATCCTCCTGGGTGGGGTCAGCATAGATAGCCTGGAGATACCCTTGTGCTCCCGGAAGTGATCCTGGCATATACCGGAAATCAGAGTCCCGAAATAGACCAGACCTGACTCGCATGATGGTCATCATAGAGTAGGCGGCGTCCTGCACAGCCATCTCAATAGTAACCCCGAGTCCATAGGAGCAGTGAAGGGGCTCGGTGGATCCAGGATAAGATGGAAATATCCTGACAGTGCAGAGATACTGGCTTTGATTGAAGTCCCGAAATTGCTCTTCGACCGTGTACTCAGGATACCAGCGGTATCCAGCCTCAGTCATTACCCTGACCAACATGGCAGTATGGCCGGGTACATCTAGGCATCGAGTCAGGCGAACCACTTGATTGAGGTCGCGAGTGGCCATCTGAAAGCACAATCATAATGCAAAGGCATTAGAATTTCTAGCAAAATTTCGGCAGCATAACAGCTGTAAATGCTCAAGAAGGATTTTGAGACATTTGACAAAGGATTTCATACACACTCAACATCATCATATCAAAGTTCTGAGACCATCCTAACAACATAACGTAGTAGAAGAACTGAACTAGGCTTGTATCCATCAAACTTATAAGGTACCACTGATTAGTAACACGTGATCCTGATAGAGAGAATAGATCCTAATTCCTTAACCCCCGGTGGAAGAATAGACTGACTCAGATCAGAATCTCATAAGATGAAGGAGTAAAAGAGCCTTACGTTCCAACCCACAAACAATTCCCCTACATATAACTAAAGAATTTCTAGACTCAACATCGACCAGTTCGGCTTGGAGAACCTACAGGCAGTCCGGCTCTGATGCCAACGCTGTCAGGACCCCGACTCGATGTCACATTGATCTAGCCGGTAACACCTCATATCACTTTGCGGCCTCACGCACGGTATCCCCACGGGTGTCGCCTTACCTTTGCCCGGGACCGTTTGCGCCTTTTGGCTCACGTATATGATAGTGTCGCTAGCATCCATATGATAAGGAGCCCGGGCTGACATGACTAGTCGTAAACCCAAAGTGGCACAGACTTACAGGGACAGGCATCCATGACCCAGCTTCGAACGTGTCGGTCATCAGCAAGTGGGTCCGGGCTGTAGTACTGGGCTAGCAGGACTCCGGTAAACCGGGCTGTAGCGGGCTAACAGGACTCCGGTACTCAATGCGTGACATTTCCCCGAAGGGACAGACACAGGAACGAAGAAGGACACATGCCGGCCAGCCTAAGTGTTCCAGAGCAGTAGCAAGCTACCATGGCTCAGCGGTAACACTAGGAGACATTTCCCGGTAAGAGAGGCTACTAAAGATAAACAACTAGATAGTCAGATCCCACACATACCAAGCATTTCAATCATACACACAATATGCTCGATATGTGGAAATACAACGAAGCATCACAACATGACTCTACGACACAAGTACTTTATTTATGGCTCAGGGAGCCATACATAACATACACAAAGGAACGGGCCTCACGACCCAACATTCAAGTCATACAGTCATACAAACCAGCAGCGGAAGTAACTTGTCTGAGTACAGACAACTAGTAAAATAAAAGAGGCTTGGAAAGCCTAACTATACTACGTGGTCCTTCATAAGCTCAGGATCACCACCTGGGCCTTTAGCCTACTCGTTGATGTCAACGTCTACGTAGAACCCATCAGAAGGGGTTGCAGCGTCTTCTGAAAAATGTAAATTGCAGCAACATGAGTACAAAGGTACTCAGCAAGACTTACATCAGATCCTACATACATGCACATTGTCAAGAAGGGTTGGTGGAGTTATTGCAGCAAGCCAGCTTTGACTCTTGGCTAGACTATCCTACGATACTCCAACTTGAAATGGTTTTGCGCACACGAGTCCACTACCCACCACTTCAATACACTACCGAGGATCCGCCTCCGTCTTCCTATGGAAGAGCCATCCTCGGCACTCACACTTATCTTGAGGCTTTTAGTAGTTTCCATTTACTTGTCTATGAATTGTATAGGCAACCAAGTAGTCCTTTACCGCGGACGCGGCTATTCGAATAGATCATGTTAACCCTGCAGGGGTGTACTTCTTCATACACGCTCTCACCACTTACCGTCGTTTACACGACATGTACTCGGCAACCTTCAAGCGGAAGCCCAACGTGGGTGTCGGCCACGACCTACCTAATCACCTAAGCCTCCAGTCCAGGTTTATCGCCTATTCAGGTTCCATCCGCAGGGAGTCCGGCCGAGGTTTCCCATACGGCCCCGAACGATGTGAACAGGGTTCCCGAGATACCTAACGGGTATTCGGTACACCCGGCCACGTACCTACCGCATCACAGCCCACCC